>NW_028295002.1:0-151000 GCF_964341445.2 Mesoplodon mirus
AGAAGGCCATGAAGCATTCTGATGACATGCGTCATTGAGTTTTTTGATGACAAGGGCATGGAGCCTTGTGATTACAGGGATTTTGGAACATTGTGATGAAAAGGGCATGGAGCATTGTGAGGAGAAGAGCAAGGAGCATTCTGATGACCTGCGTCATTGAGCTTTGTGATGACAAGAGCATGGAGCATAGAGATTATATGTGTCTTGGAGCATTTTGATGTAAAGGACACGGATCATTGTGATGAAAAAGGCATGGAGCCTTGTCATGACAGGATTCAAGCAGCATAAAGACAACAAGTGTCAGGGAGCATTTTGATGACAAGTGTATTGAGCACTGTGAGGACAAAGGTCGTGGAGCATTGAGATGAGAAGACCATTGATAAATGTGATGACGAGCATCATGGGGCATTATGATGACAAGTGATATGGAATATTGTGATCACAAGGGTTTGGAGCATTGTTATGACAGAGGTCATGGAGCATTTTGATTTCATTGTGATGACAATAGCATGAAGCATTATGATGATGGGCATGGTGCATTGTGATGACAGGGTTCATGGATCATTGAGATGAAAAGCGGCATAGAGCATTGTGATTACAGGGTTCTTGGAGCATTGTGATGAGAAGGGTCATGGAGCTTTGTGATGACAAGTATATGGAACATCGTGATGGCAGGGGTCATTGAGCATTGTTATGTCAGTTGTAATGGAGCATTCTGATGGCAAGGGCGTGGAGCATTGTGATGAGAAGGCCATGGAGCATTCTGATGACATGTGTCATGGAGCTTTGTGAAGACGGGAATGGAACAATGTGATGAGAGCGTTCAGGGAGCATTGTGATGAGAAGGACATGGAGCATTGTGAGGCCAAAGGTCATGGATCTTTGTGATGAAAAAACTCATGTAGATTTTTGATAGCAAGGGCGTAGTGCATTGTGATGAGAAGGGCAGGGAGCATTGTGATGACAGGGTCTTTGAGCAATTTGATGAAAAGTGTCATGGAACATTTTGATGACAGGTGTTATGGAACATTGTGATGTCAGGGGTCATCGAACATTTTGATGATAAGTGCATGTAGCATTGTGATGATAGGAGTCATGGAACATTGTGATGACAGGGGTGAGGGAGTATTGTGACAAATAGTGATGTAGCATTGTGATATCAGTGGTGAGAGAGCATTTTGATGAGAAGTGCATGGAGCATTGTGATGACAAATTGTATGGAGCAGTGTGATGACAAGATTGTAGAGCACTCTGATGACAAGCGTATGGTGCATTGTGATGACATGTGTCATGGAGCATTGTGCTGACAAGCACATGGAGCATTGTGATGACAAGGGTCAAAGAGCATTGTGATGAAAATTTCATGGAGCATTGTGGTTAAAAAGGTCACAGAGACTGTTGATGACGAGGGCATGGACCATTGTGATGACAAAGGTCATGAAGCATTGTGATGACTGGAGTCACGGAGCATTGTGATGACAGGGGTCATGGAGCATTGTGATAACAAGGGCATGGAGAATTGTGATGACAGGGGCATGGAACATTGGTCTAAAAAGTTTCATTGATCATTGCGATGACAGTTGGAATAGCACATTGTGATGACAATGTCATGGAGCACAGTGATGACCAGATCATGCAGTATTGTGAAGACTGGTGTCAGGGAGCATTGTGAGGATATATGTAATGGCCCAGTGTGATGACAATGGCATGGAGCATTGTGATGACAAATGTCATGGAGGATTCTGATGACAAAGATAATGGAGCATTGTGATGACAATGGCTTGGTGCATTGTGATGAAAACGGTCAGGGAGCATTGTGCTGACAAGTGCATGGAGAACTGTGATGACAATGGTAATGGAGCATTATGATGACAAGCTTGTGGAGTGTTTTGATGACAATGGCATGGAGCATTGTGATGAAAACGCCTTAGGGTATTGTGATGAAAATCGCATGGAGCCTTTTAGTGACAGGGTTCAAGGAGCAGTCTGATGACAAGTATCAGGGAGCATTGTGATGACAAGTGTATTGAGAATTGTGATGACAAAGGTCATGGAGCATTGTGATGAAAAGGGCATGGAGTATTGTGATGACAGGCATCATGGAGCATTGTGATGACAAGTGTTATGGAACATTGTGATCACCAGGGTTTAGAGCATTGTGATGACAGAGGTCATGGATCATATTGATTTCAAGGAGCATGGAGCATTGTGATGACAAGGGCATGAAGCAATGTGATCCCAAGGTTCATGGAGGATTGTGATGACAATGGAAATGGAGTATTGTGATGACAAGCGCATAGAGCATTGTAATGACAAGGTCATGTAGCATTTTGCTGACAAAGGCATGGAGCATTTTGATGACATGTGTCATGGCTCACTGTGATGACAAGCGCCACGGATAATTGTGAATACAGGTGTCAAGGAGCACTGGGATGACAAGGGCATGGATCATTGTGAGGACAAGTGTCATGGAGCACTGGGCTGAAAATGTTCATGGATTGTTGTGATGACAGGGGTCATGGAGCATTGTGATGACTAGGGAATGGAGCATTGTGATGACAAGTGTCCCGGATCATTGTGTTGTCAGGTGTCATGGAGTGTTGTGATGACAGTGGTCATGGAGCATTGTGATGATATTGGCCATGGAGCATTGTGATGAGTAGGTCGTGGAGCACTGTGCTGCAAATATTCATGGATTATTGTGATGAGAGGTGTCATGGAGCATTGTGATGACAAGGGATTGGAGCATGGTGATGACAAGGTCCTGGAGCACTGTGATGAGAAGACCATGGAGACTTGTGATGACAAGTCTCATGGAGCATTCTGATGAAAAGGGGCATGGAGCATTGTGATTACAGGTGTCTTGGTGCATTGTGATGACGAAGGCATGGAACATGGTGATGAGAAAGCCAAGGAACTTTCTGATGACATGCGTCATGGAGTTTTTTGATGACAAGGGCATGGAGCATTGTGATTACAGTGATCTTGGAGAATTTTGATGAAGACGGCATGGATCATTGTGATGAAAAAGGCATGGAGCCTTGTCATGACAGGGTTCAAGGAGCATACTGACGACAAGTGTCTGGGTGCATTGTGATGACAGGTGTATTGAGCATTGTGATGACAAAGTTCATGGAGCACTGTGATGAGAATACCATGGATAATTGTGATGATGAGCGTCATTGGGTGCTGTGATGATAAGTGTTATGGAACATTGTGATCACAAGGATTTGGAGCATTATGATGACAGAGGTCATGGAGAATATTGTTTTCATTTTGATGAAAATAGACTGAAGCATTATGATGATGGGCATGGTTCATTGTGATGAAAGGGTTCATGGAGCATTGAAATGAATAGTGGCATAGAGCATTGTGATTACAGGGTTCTAGGAGCATTGTGATGAGAAGTGTCAAGGAGCTTTTTGATGACAAGGCCATGGAACATCGTGATGGCAGGGGTCATGGAGCATTGTTATGACTGGTGTAATGGAGCATTGTGATGGCAAGGGCATGGAGCATTGTGATGAGAAGGCCATGGAGCATACTGATGACATGTGTCATGGTGCTTTGTGAAGACAAGGGCATGGAGCAATGTGATGAGAGCATTCATTTAGCATTGTGATGACAATGACATGGAGCATTGTGATGCCAAGGGTTTGGATCTTTGTGATGACAAAGGACATGGAACGTTTTGATGGCAAGTGCATTGTGCATTGTTATGAGAAGGGCAGGGAACATTCTGATGACAGGGTCATGGAACAATTTGATGAAAAGTGTCATGGAACATTTTGATGACAGGTGTTATGGAACATTGTGATGTCAGGGGTCATCGAACATTGTGATGATATGTGCATGTAGCATTGTGATGACAGGAGTCATGGAACATTGTGATGACAGGGGTGAGGGAGTATTGTGACAAATAGTGATGTAGCATACTGATATCAGTGGTGAGAGAGCATTTTAATGAGAAGTGAATGTAGCATTGTGATGAAAAATTTTAAGGAGCATTGTGATGACAAGATTGTGGAGCACTGTGATGACAAGCGCATGGCGCATTGTGATGACATGTGTCATGGAGCATTGTGCTGACAAGTGCATGGAGCATTGTGATGACAAGGGTCAAAGAGCTTTGTGATGAAAATTTCATGGAGCACTGTGGTTAATAATGTCACAGAGATTCTTGATGACGAGGGCATGGACAACTGTGATGACAAAAGTCATGAAGCATTGTGATGACTGGAATCACGGAGCACTGTTATGACAAGTGCATGGAGCATTGTGATTACAGGTGTCAGGGAGCATTGTGATGAAAAGTTCATGGAGAATTGTGGGTACAAAAGTCACAGAGCCTTGTGATGACGCGGGCATGGACCGTTGTGATGACAAACGTTATGAAGCATTGTGATGACTGGAGTCACGGAGCATTGTGATCTCAAAAGTAATTTAGCATTGTGATGACAATGGCTTGGAACATTGTGATGACAAGGTTCAGGGAGCATTGTGCTGACAAGTGCATGGATAATTGTGATGAAAAAGGTCATGGAACATTCTGATGACAATCTTGTGGAGTATTTTGATGACAATGGCATGGAGCATTGTGATGAAAACGGCATGGGGCATTGTGATGAGAAAAGCATGGAGCCTTTTCGTGACAGGTTTCAAGGAGCATTCTGACGGCAAGTTTCAGGAAGCATTGTAATGACAAGTGTATTATAATTGTGATGACAAAGGTTATGGAGCATTGTGATGAAAAGGCCGTGGAGTATTGTGATGACAGGCATCATGGAGCGTTGTGATGACAAGTGTTATGGAACATTGTGATGACAAGGGTTTGGAGCACTGTGGTGACAGAGGTCATGGATCATTTTGATTTCAGGGAGCATGGAGCATTGTGATGACAAGGGTATGAAGCAATGTGATCCCAAGGTTCATGGAGGATTGTGATGACAATGGTAAAGGAGTATTGTGATGACAAGCGCATAGAGCATTGTAATGACAAGGTCATGTAGCATTTGCTGACAAAGGCATGGAGCATTGTGATGACAGGTGTCATGGAGCACTGTGATGACAAGCGTCACGGAGCATTGTGAATACAGTGGTCATGGAGCATTGGGATGACAAGGGCATGGTTCAATGTGGTGACAAGTGTCATGGAGCATTGGGCTGAAAATGTTCATGGAGTATTGTGATGACAGGGGTCATGGAACATTGTGATGACTTGGGAATGGAGCATTTTGATGACAAGAATTCCGGATCACTGTGTTGTCAGGTGTCATGGAGTGTTGAGATGACAGTGGTCATGGTCCATTGTGATGATATTGGCCATGGAGAATTGTGATGAGTAGGTCGTGGAGCATTGTGATTACAGGTGTCTTGATGCATTGTGATGAAAAGGGCATGTATCATTGTGAAGAAAAAGGCATTGAGCCTTGTCATGACAGTGTTCAAGAAGCATACTTACGACAAGTGTCCGGTAGCCTTGTGATGACAAGTGTATTGAGCATTTGATGACAAAGATCATAGAGCATTTTGATGAGAAGACCATGGATAATTGTGATGATGAGTGTCATGGGGTGTTGTGATGATAAGTCTTATGGAACATTGTGATCACAAGGGTTTGGAGCATTATGATGACAGATGTCATGGAGAATTTTGATTTCATTGTGATGACAATAGCATGAAACGTTATGATGATGGGCATGGTGCATTGTGATGACTGGGTTCATGGAGCATTGAGATGAAAAGGGGAATGGAGCATTGTGATTACCGGGGTCTTGGAGCATGGTGATGGCTAGGGCATGGAGCATGGTGATGAGAAGGCCATGGAAAATTCTGATGACATGCATCATGGAGCACTGTGATGACAAGGGCATGGAGCATTGTGATTACAGGGGTCTTGGGGAATTGTGATGACAAGGATCATGCAGCCTTGTGATGACATGCCGTTGAACAATGTGATGGCAGGTGTCATGGAGCATTGTTATGACAGAGGTAATGGAGCATTGTGATGAGAAGGGCATTGAGCTTTGGTCTAAATTATTTCATGGATTATTGTAATGAGAGTGGGCATGGAGCACTGGGATGACAAGGGCACAGAACACTGTGAAACATGGTTCATAGAGGATTGTAATGACCAGGACATGGAGCATTGCGATGAGAAGGGCATCGAGCATTGTGATGACAAGGGTCAAAGAGAATTGTGATGAAAATTTCATGGAGCATTGTGGTTAAAATGGTCACAGAGACTGTTGATGATGAGGGCATGGACCATTGTGATGACAAAGGTCATGAAGCATTGTGATGACTGGAGTCACGGAACACTGTGATGACAGGGGTCATGGAGCATTGTGATGAAAAGGGCATGGAGCATTGTGATGACAAGGGCATGTATCATTGGTCTCATAATTTTCATGGATTATTGCGATGACTGTTGGAATGGTGCATTGTGGTGACAAGGGCATGGAGCATTGTGATAAAGAGGTCATGCTGTATTGTGAAGACTGGTGTCATGGAGCATTGTGATGACAGGGTTCATGCAGCATTGTGATGACTAGGGAATGGAGCATAGTGATGACAAGAGTCCCGGATCATTGTGTTGTCAGGTGTCATGGAGTGTTGTGATGACAGCTGTCATGGTGCATTGTGATTATATTGGTCATGGAGCACTGTGATGAGAAGGTTATGGAGCATTGTGCTGATAATATTCATGGAGTATTGTGATGACAATGGTCATGGAGCATTGTGATGACAAGGGAATGGAGCATGGTGATGACAAGGTCATGTAGCATTGTGATGAGAAGTCCTTGGAGGCTTGTGATGACAAGTTTCATGGAGCATTCTGATGAAAAGTGGCATGGATCATTGTGATTACAGTTGTCTTGTAGCATTGTGATGACAAGGTCATGGAGCATTGTCAGAGAGGGCCAGGCAGCATTCTGATGACATGGGTCATGGAGCTTTGTGATGACAAGGGCTTGGAGCATTGTGATTACAGGTGTCTTGGAGCACTGTGATGAAAAGGGCACGGATCATTGTGATGAAAATGTCATGGAGACTTGTCATGACAGGTTTAATGGAGCATACTGAAGACAAGGGTCAGGGAGCATTGTGATGACAAGTGTATTGAGCATTGTGATGACAAAGGTCATGGAGCATTGTGATGAGAAGACCATGGATAATTGTCATGATGAGCGTCACGGTGTGTTGTGATGATAAGTGTTATGGAACATTGTGATCACAAGGGTTTGGAGCATTATGATGACAGAGGTCATGGAGAATATTGATTTCATTGTGATGACAATAGCCTGAAGCATTATGATGATGGGCATAGTGCATTGTGATGACAGGGATCATGGAGCATTTAGATGAAAAGGGGCATGGAACATTGTGTTTACAGTGGTCGTGGAGCATTGTGATGACAAGGGCATGGAACATTGGTCTAATAAGTTTCATGGATTATTGCGATGACAGTTGGAATGTGGCATTGTGATGACAAGGGCATGGATCATTGTGATGAGAAGGTCATGGAACATTCTGATGACATGTGTCATGGAGCTTTGTGATGACAAGGGCATGGAGCATTGTGATTATATATGTCTTGGAGCCTTGTGATGACAAGGCTGTGGAACATAGTGATGGCAGGGCTCATGGAGCATTTTTATGACAGGGGTAATGGAGCATTGTGATGAGAAGGGCATGGAGCATTGTGATTACAAGGTTTATGGAGCATTGTGATGACAAATTTGTGGACAATTGTGATGCAAAGCGCGTGACACATTGTGATGACAAGGGTCATGGAGCATTTTTCGGACAAAGGCATGGAGCATTGTGATGACATGGTTCACGGAGCATTGTGATGAAAAGTTCATGGAGCATTGTGGTTACAAAGGTAACAGAGCCTTGTGATGACGCGGGCATCGACCATTGTTATGACAAATGTTAAATAGAATTGTGATGAATGGAGTCAAGGAGCATTGTGATGACAGGGGTCATGGAGCATTGTGATGAGAAGGGCATGGAGCACTGAGCTGAGAAAGGCATAGAGCATTGTGATGACAAGGGTCAAAGAGCATTGTGATGAAACGTTCATGGAGCATTGTGGTTAAAAAGGTCACAGAGACTTTTGATGATGAGGGCATGGACCATTGTGATGAGAAAGGTCATGGAGCATTGTGATGACTGGAGTCACGGAGCATTGTGATGACAGGGGTCATGGAGCATTGTCATAACAAGGGCATGGAACATTTCGATGACAAGGGCATGGAGCATTCTGATGACCAGGTCATGCAGTATTGTGAAGATAGGGGTCAGGGAGCATTGTTATGACATATGTAATGTCCCATTGTGATGACAATGGCATGGAGCATTGTGATGAAAACGGCATGGGGCATTGTGATGAAAACGTCATGGAGCCTTTTCGTGACAGGGTTCAAGGAGCATTCTGATGACAAGTGTCAGGGAGCATTGTGATGATAAGTGTATTGAGGATTGTGATGAAAAAGGTCATGGAGCATTGTGATGAAAAGGGCATGGAATATTGTGATGACAGGCATCATGGAGCGTTGTGATGACAAGTGTTATGGAACATTTTGATCACAAGGGTTTGAAAAATTGTGATGCCAGAGGTCATGGATCATTTTGATTTCAAGGATCATGGAGCATTGTGATGACAAGGGCATGAAGCAATGTGATTCCAAGGTTCATGGAGGATTGTGATGAAAATGTTAATGGAGTACTGTGATGACAAGCACATAGAGCATTGTAATGACAAGGTCATGTAGCATTTTGCTGACAAAGGCATGGAGCATTGTGATGACCGGTGTGATGGTGCACTGTGATGAAAAGCGTCACGGAGCATTGTGAATAGAGGGGTCATGGAGCATTGTGATGACAAGGGCATGGAACATTGTGATGACACGGGCATGAAACATTGGTCTGACATGTTGCTTAGATTATTGTGATGACAGTGGACATGGTGCATTTTGATGACAAGGGCATAGAGCATTGTGATGAGAAGGTCATGGAATATGGTGAAGACAGATGTTAGGGAGCATTGTGATGACATATGTCATGGTCCATTGCGATGACAGTGTAATGGAGCATTGTGATGCAAAATGTAATGGAGGATTGTGATGAAAAATATAATGGAGCATTGTGATGACTAGGGCTTGGAGCATTATGATGACAAGGGCCATTGACAATTTTCATAACAAGGTCATGAAGCATTGTGATAAAAAGGTCCTGGAGCATTTTGATGAGAAATCCATGGAGCCTTGTGATGAAATATCTCACGGAGCATACTGATGAAAAGGGGCATGGACCATAGTGATTACATGGGTCTAGGAACATTGTGATGACAAGGTCATGGAGCATTGAGATGAGTAGGTCATGGAATATGGTGAAGACAGATATCAGGGAGCATTGTGATGACATATGTAATGGCCCATTGTGATGACAATGGCATGGAGCATTGTGATGCCAAGTGTCCTGGAGGATTCTGATGACAAAGTAATGGAGTTTTGTGATGACAATGGCTTGGAGCATTGTGATGACAAGGGTCAGGGAGCATTGTGCTGACAAGTGCATGGAGAATTGTGATGACAAGGGTCATGGAGCATTCTGATGACAAGCTTGTGGAGTATTCTGATGACAATGGCATGGAGCATTGTGATGAAAATGGCATGGGGATTTGTGATGAAAAAGGCATGGAGACGTTTCGTGACAGGGTTCAAGGAGCATTCTGACGACAAGTGTCAGGGAGCATTGTGATGACAAGTGTATTGAGAATTGTGATGACAAAGTCATGGAGCATTGTGAAGAAAAGGGCATGGAGTATTGTGATGACAGGCATCATGGAGCATTGTGATGACAAGTGTTAGGGAACATTGTGATCACAAGGGTTTGGAGAATTGTGATGACAGAGGTCATGGATCATTTTGATTTCAAGTAGCCTGGAGCATTGTGATGACAAGGGCATGAAGCAATGTGATCCCAAATTTCATGGATCATTTTGATGACAAGGGTCATGGAGCATTGGGCTGAAAATATTCATGGAGTATTGTGATGACAGGGGTCATGGAGCATTGTGATGGCTAGGGAATGGAGCATTGTGATGACAAAAGTCCCAGATCATTGTGTTGTCAGGTGTCATGGAGTGTTGTGACGACAGTGGTCATGGAACATTGTGATGATATTGGTCATTGAGCATTGTGATGAGAAGGTCATGGAGCATTGGGCTGAAAACGTTCATGGAGTATTGCGATGAAAATGGTCAAAGAGCATTGTGATGAAAAGTTCATGGAGCATTGTGCTTAAGAAGGTCACAGAGACTGTTGATGATGAGGGCATGGACCATTGTGATGACAAAGGTCATGAAGCATTTTGATGACAGGAATCACGGAACATTGTGATGACAGGGGTCATGGAGCATTGTGATAATAAGGGCATGGAGCATTGTGATGACAAGGGCATGGAGCATTTGTCTAATAAATTTCATGAATTATTGCGATGAGAGTTGGAATGGCGATTTGTGATGAAACGGGCATGGAGCATTGTGATGACCAGGTCAAGCAGTATTGTGAAGAGAGGTGTCAGGGCACATTGTGATTACATATGTAATGGACCATTGTGATGACAATGGCATGGAGCATTGTGATGCCAAGTGTCATGGAGGATTCTGATGACAAATGTAATGGAGCGTTGTGATGACAATGGCTTGGAACATTGTGATGACAAGTGTCAGGGAGCATTTTGCAGACAAGTGCATAGAGAATTATGATGACAAGAGTCAAGTAGCATTCTGATGACAAGCTTTGGAGTATTTTGATGACAATGACATGGAACATTTTGATGAAAACGGCATGGGGCATTGTGATGAAAAAGTCATGGAACCTTTCGTGACAGGGTTCAAGGAGCATTCTGACGACAAGTGTCATGGAGCACTGTGATGACAAGTGTATTGCGAATTGTGATGACAAATGTCATGGTGCATTGTGATGAAAAGGGCATGGAGTATTGTGATTACAGGCATTATGGAGTGTTGTGATGACAAGTGTTATGGAACATTGTTATCACAAGGGTTTGGAGTACTGCGATGACAGTGGTCATGGATCATTTGGATTTCAAGGATCATGGAGCATTGTGATGACAACGGCATGAAGCAATGTGATCCCAAGTTTAATGGATGATTGTGATGACAATGGTAATGGAGTATTGTGATGACAAGCACATAGAGCATTGTAATGACAGGGTCATGTAGCATTTTGCTGACAAAGGCATGGAGCATTGTGATGACAGGTGTCACGGAGCACTGTGAAGACAAGTGTCAAGGAGCATTGTGAATACAGGGGTCATGGAGCATTGGGATGAAAAGGGCATGGATCATTGTGATGACAAGGGTCATGGAGCATTGGGATGAAAATGTTCATGGAGTATTGTGATGACAGGGGTCATGGAGCATTGTGATGACATAGGTCATAGAGAATTTTGATTTCATTGTGCTGACAATAGCCAGAAGCATTATGATGATGGGCATGATGCATTGTGATGACAGGGTTCATGGAGCATTGAGATGAAAAGGGGCCGGGAGCATTGTGATCACAGGGGTGTGGTAGCATTGTGATGCCAAGGGCATGGAGCATTTTGATGAGAAGGCCATGGAACATTCTGATGACATGTGTGATGGAGCTTTGTGATGACAAGGGCATTGAGCATTGTGATTATGGGGTCTTGGAGCATTGTGATGACAAGGGTCATGGAGCCTTGTGATGACAATGCCGTGGAACATTGTGATGGCAGGGGTCATGGAGCATTGTTATGACAGGGGTAATGGAGCACTGTGATTACAAGGTTTAGGGAGCATTGAGATGACAAATTTGTGTACCGTTGGGATGAAAAGCGTGTGGCACATTGTGATGACAACGGTCATGGAGCATTTTTCTGACAAAGGCATGGAGCATTTTGATGACAAGGGTCACGGAGCATTGTGATGAAATGTTCATGGAGCATTGTGGTTACAAAGGTAACAGAGCCTTGTGATGACGCGGGCATCGACAATTGTGATGACAAATGTTATGAAGAATTGTGATGACTGAAGTCAAGGAGCATTGTGATGACAGGGTTCATGGAGCATTGTGATGACAAGGGCATGGAGCATTGTGCTGAGAAAGGCAAGGAGCTTTGTGATGACAAGTGTTAAAGAGCATTGTGATAAATGTTCATGGAGCATTGTGGTTAAAAAGGTCACAGAGACTGTTGATGATGAGAGCATGTACCATTATGATGAAAAGGTCATGGAGCATTGTGATAACTGGAGTCACGGAGCATTGTGATGACAGGGTTCATGGAGCATTGTGATAACAAGGGCATGGAGCATTGTGATGACAAGGGCATGGATCATTTGTCTTATACGTTTCATGGATTATCGTAATGACAGTTGGAATGGTGCACTGTGATGACATGGGCATGGAGCATTGTGATGACCAGGTCATGCAGTATTGTGAAGAGAGGTGTCAGGGAGCATTGTGATGACATATGTAGTGGCCCATTGTGAGGACAATGTCATGGAGCATTGTGATGCCAACTGTCATGGAGGATTCTGATGAGAAAGGTAATGGAGCATTGTGATGACAATGGCTTGGAGCATTGTGATGACAAGGTTCAGGGAGCATTTTGCTGACAAGTGCATGGAGAATTGTGATGACAAGGGTCATGGAGCATTCTGATGACAAGATTGTGTAGTATTTTGATGACAATGGCATGCAGAATTGTGATGAAAACGGCATGGGGCATTGTGATGAAAAAGGCATGGAGACTTTTTGTGACATGGTTCAAGGAGCATTCTGATGACAAGTGTCAGGAAGCATTGTAATGAGAAGTGTATTGAGAATTGTGATGACAAAGATCATGGAGCATTGTGATGAAAAGGGCATGGAATACTGTGATGACAGGCATCATGGAGCGTTGTGATGACAAGTGTTATGGGACACTGTGATCACAAGGGTTTGGAGCATTGTGATGACAGAGGTCATGGATCATTTTGATTTCAAGGAGCATGGAGCATTGTGATGACAAAGGAATGACGCAATATGATCCCAAGGTTCATGGAGGATTGTGATGAAAATGGAAATGGAGTATTGTGATGACAAGCGCATAAAGCATTGTAATGACAAGGTCATGTAGCATTTTGCTGACAAAAGCATGGAGCATTGTGATGACATGTGTCATGGAGCACTGTGATGACAAGTGTCACGGAGCATTGTGAATACAGGGGTCATGGAGCTTTGGGATGACAAGGGCATGGATCATTGTGATGACAAGGGTCATGGAGCACTGGGCTGAAAATATTCATGGAGTGTTTTGATGACAGGGGTCATGGAGCATTGTGATAACTAGGGAATGGAGCAATGTGATGACAAGAGTCCCGGATCATTGTGTTGTCAGGTGTCATGGAGTGTTGTGATGACAGTGGTCATGGAGAATTGTGATGATATTGGCCATGGAAAATTGTGATGAGTAGGTCGTGGAGCATTGGGCTGAAAATGTTCATGGATTATTGTGATAACAGCGGTCATGGAGCATTGTGATGACAAGGGAATGGAGCATGGTGATGACAAGGTCCTTGAGCATTGTGGTGAGAAGTCTATGGAGACTTGTGATGACAAGTCTCATGGAGCATTCTGATGCAAAGGGGCATGGAGCATTGTGATTACAAGGATCTTGGAGCATTGTGATGAAAAGGGCATGGATTATTGTGTTGAAAATGGCATGGAGCCTTGTTATGACAGGGTTCAAGGAGCATACTGACGAAAAGTGTCAGGGAGCATTGTGATGTCAATTGTATTGAGCATTGTGATGATATTTGCCATGGAGCATTGTGATGAGTAGGTCGTGGAGCATTGGGCTGAAAATGTTCATGGATTATTGTGATGACAGGGGTCATGGAGCATTGTGATGACAAGGGAATGGAACATGGTGATGACAAGGTCCTGGAGCACTGTGATGAGAAGACCATGGAGAATTGTGATGACAAGTCTCATGGAGCATTCTGATTGAAAGGGGCATGGAGCATTGTGATTACAGGGGTCTTCGAGCATTGTGATGACAAGGGCATGGAGCATTGTGATGAGAAGGCCATGAAGCATTCTGATGACATGCGTCATGGAACTTTTTGATGACAAGGGCATGGAGCATTGTGATTACAGGGATCTTGGAGCATTGTGATGAAAAGGGCATGGATTATTGTAATGAAAATGGCATGGCTCCTTGTCATGACAGGGTTCATGGAGCATACTGACGACAAGTGTCAGGGAGCATTGTGATGACAAGTGTATTGAGCACTGTGATGACAAAGATCATGGATCATTGTGATGAGAAGACCATGGATAATTGTGATGATGAGCGTCATGGGGTGTTGTGATGATAAGTGTTATGGAACATTGTGATCACAAGGGTTTGGAGCATTATGATGACAGAGGTCATGGAGAATATTGATTTCATTGTGATGACAATAGCCTGAAGCATTATTATGATGGGCATGGTGTATTGTGATGACATGGTTCATGGAGCATTGAGATGAAAAGTGGCATGGAGCATGGTGATTACAAGGGTCTTGGAACATTGTGATGACATGGGCATGGAGCACTGTGATGAGAAGGCCATGGAACATTCTGATGACATTCGTCATGCAGCTTTGTGATGACAAGGTCATGGAGCATTGTGATTTCACCGGTCTTGAGCATTGTGATGACAAGTGTCATGGAACCTTGTGTTGACTAGGCCGTGGAACATTGTTATGGCATGGGTCATTGTGCATTGTTATGACAGGGGTTATGGAGCATTTTGATGAGAAGGGTATGGAACATTTGTCTGAAATGTTTCATGGATTATTGTGATGAGAGTGGGCATGGAGCACTGTGATGACAAGGGTACGGAACACTGTGATACATGGGTCATTCAGGATTGTAATGACAAGGGCATGGAGCATTGTGATAAGAAGTGCATCGAGCACTGTGATGACAAGTGTCATGGAGCTTTGTGATGACAAGGGCATGGAGCAATGTGATCAGAGTGTTCATGGAGCATTGTGATGACAATGACATGGAGCACTGTGATGCCATGTGTTATGGAGCTTTGTGAAGACAAGTCATGGAGCATTTTGATGACAAGGGCATGGTGCATTGTGATGAGAAAGGCAGGGAGCATTTTTATGAACGGGTCATGCAGCAGTTTGATAAAAAGTGTAATGGAACATTTTGATGGCAGGGGTTATAGAACACTGAGATGTCAGGGGTCTTGGAGCTTTGGGATGAAAAGGGTCATGGAGCATTTTGATGACAGGGGTTATGGAACATTATGATGTCAGGGGTCATGGAACATTGTGATGATAAAGTGATATAGCATTGTGATGATAGGGTCATGGAACTTTGTGATACCAGGGGTGTGGGAGTATTGTGATGACTAGTGATGGAACACTGTGATATCTCTGGTGAGAGAGCATTTTGATGAGAAGTGCATGGACCATTTTGATTACAAAGTTTATGTAGCATTGCAATGACAATTTTGTGGACCGTTGTGATGAAATGCGCGTGGAACATTGTGATGACAATGGTCATGGAGCACTGTTCTGACAAAGACATGGAGCATTGTGATGACAAGGATCACAGAGAATTGTGATGAAAATTTCATGGAGCATTGTGGTTACAAATGTCACAGAGCCTTTTGATGACGTGGGCATGGTCCATTGTGATGACAAACTTTATGAAACATTGTGATAACTGGAGTCACAGAGCATTGAGATGGCATGGTCCCTGGAGCATTGTGATGACAAGGGCATGGAGCATTGTGATGATAGGGGCATGGAGCATTAATCTGACAATTTTCATGGATTATTGTGATGACAGTGGGCATGGTGCATTGTGATGACAAGGGCATGGAGCATTGTGATGAGAAGGTCATGCAGTATTGTGAAGACAGGTGTCAGGGAGCATTGTGATGACATATGTCATGGTCCATTGCGATGACAATGGCATGGAGCATTGTGATGCCAAATGTAATGGAGAATTGTGATGACAAATATAATGGAGCTTTGTGATGAATAGGGCTTGGAACATTATGATGACAAGGGCCATTGAAAATTTTTAAGAAAATGTCGAGAAGCATTGTGATGACAAGGTCCTGAAGCATTGTGATGACAAAACCATGGAGCCTTGTGATGACAAGTCTCATGGAGCATACTGATGAAAAGGGGCATGGAGCATTGTGATTACAGGGGTCTTGGAACATTGTGATGACAAGTGCATGGAGCATTGTAAGGAGAAATCCAAGGAGCATTCTGATGGCATTCCTCCTTGAGTTTTGTGACGACAAGGGATTGGAGCATTGTGATTACATGGGTCTTGGACCATTGTAATGAAAAGACCATGGATCATTGTGATGAAAAAGGCATGGAGCCCTGTCATGACAGGTTTCAAGGAGCATACAGACAACAAGTGTCAGGGAGCATTTTGATGACAAGTGTATTGAGCATTGTGATGACAAAGGTCATGGAGCATTGTGATGAGAAGACCATTGATAACTGTGATGACGAGCTTCATGGGGCATTGTGATGACAAGTGTTATGGAATATTGTGATCACAAGGGTTTGGAGCATTGTTATGACAGAGGTCATGGAGCATTTTGATTTCATTGTGATGACAATAGCATGAAGCATTATGATGATGGGCATGGTGCATTTTGATGACAGTGTTCATGGATCATTGAGATAAAAAGTGGCATAGAGCATTGTGATTACAGGGTTCTTGGAGCATTGTGATGACAGGGTCATGGAGCAATTTGATGAAAAGTGTCATGGAACCTTTTGATGACAGGTGTTATGGAACATTGTGATGTCAGGGGTCATCGAACATTGTGATGATAAGTGCATGTAGCATTGTGATGAAAGGAGTCATGGAACATTGTGATGACAGGGGTGAGGGAGTATTGTGACAAATAGTGATGTAGCATTGTGATATCAGTGGTGAGAGAGCATTTTGATGAGAAATGCAAGGAGCATTGTGATGACAAATTTTAAGGAGCATTGTGATGGGAAGATTGTGGAGCACTGTGATGACAAGTGCATGGTGCATTGTGATGACATGGGTCATGGACATTTGTGCTGACAAGCGCAAGGAGCATTGTGATGACAAGGGTCAAAGAGCATTGTGATGAAAAGTCCATGGAGCATTGTGGTTAAAAAGGTCACAGAAACTCTTGATGACGAGGGCATGGACCATTGTGATGACAAAGGTCATGAAGCATTGTGATGACTGGAGTCACGGTGCCTTGTGATGACAGGGTTCATGGAGAATTCTGATAACAAGAGCATGGAGCATTGTGATGACAAGGGCATGGAACATTGGTCTAATATGTTTCATGGATTATTGTGATGACAGTTGGAATGGCGCATTGTGATGACAAGGACATGGAGCATTGTGATGACCAGGTCATGCAGTATTGTGAAGAGAGGTGTCAGGGAGCATTGTGATGACATATGTAGTGGCCCATTGTGATGACAATGGCATGGAGCATTGTGATGCCAAGTGTCATGGAGGAATCTGATGAGAAGGTAATGGAGCATTGTGATGACAATGCCTTGGAGCATTGTGATGACAAGGGTCAGGGAGCATTTTGCTGACAAGTGCATGGAGAATTGTGATGAAAAATGTCATGGAGCATTCTGATGACAAGATTGTGGAGTATATTGATGACAATTGCATGCAGCATTGTGATGAAAACGGCATGGGGCCTTCTGATGAAAATGGCATGGAGCCTTTTTGTGACATGGTTCAAGGAGCATTCTGATGACAAGTGTCCGGGAGCATTGTGATGACAAGTATATTGAGAATTGTGATGACAAATGTCATGGAGCATTGTGATGACAAAGGTCATGGAGCATTGTGATGAAAAGGGCATGGAATATCGTGATGACAGGCATCATGGAGCGTTGTGATGAAAAGTGTTATGGAACATGGTGATCACTAGGGTTTGGTGCATTGAGATGACAGAGGTCATGGATCATTTTGATTTCAATGTGCATGGAGCATTGTGATGACAAGGGCATGAAGCAATGTGATCCCAAGGTTCATGGAGGATTGTGATGACAATGGTAATGGAGTATTGTGATGACAAACGCATAGAGCATTTTAATGACAAGGTCATGTAGCATTTTGCTGACAAAGGCATGGAGCATTGTGATGACATGTGTCATGGAGCACTGTGATGACAAGTGTCACGGAGCATTGTGAATACATGGGTCATGGAGCATTGGGATGACAAGTGCATGGATCATTGTGATGACAAGGGTCATGGAGCATTGTGATGAGTAGAGAATGGAGCATTGTGATGACAAGAGTCCCGGATCATTGTGTTGTCAGCTGTCATGGAGTGTTGTGATGACCGTGGTCATGGAGCATTTTGATGATATTTGTCATTGAGCATTGTGATGAGAATATCATGGAGCATTGGGCTGAAAATATTCATGGATTATTGTGATGACAGGGGTCATGGAGCATTGTGATGACAAGCGAATGGAGCATGTTGATGACAGTGTCCTGGAGCATTGTGATGATAAGACCATGGAGACTTGTGATGACAAGTCTCATGGAGCATTCTAATGAAAAGGGGCATGGAGCATTGTGATTACAGGGGTCTTGGAGCATTGTGATGAGAAGGGCATTGAGCATTGTGAGGAGAAGGCCATGGAGCATTCTGATGACATGTGTCATGGAGCTTTGTGATGACAAGCGCATGGAGCATTGTGATTACAGGGGTCTTGAAGCATTGTGATGAAAAGGACATGGATCATTGTGATGAAAATGCATGGAGCCTTGTCATGACAGGTTTCAAGGAGCATACAGACGACAAGTGTCAGGGAGCATTGTGATGACAACTGTATTGAGAATTGTGATGACAAAGTTCATGGAGCAGTGTGATGAGAAGACCATGGATAATTGTTATGATGAGCATCACAGGGTGTTGTGATGACAAGTGTTATGGAACATTGTGATCACAAGGTTTTGGGGCATTATGATGACAGTGGTCATGGATAATTTTGATTTCATTGTGATGACAATAGCCTGAAGCCTTATGATGATGGGCAAGGTGCACTGTGATGACAGGGTTCATGGATCATTGAGATGAAAAGGGGCATAGAACATTGTGATTACAGGGTTCTTGGAGCATTGTGATGAGATGGGTCATGGAGCTTTGTGATGACAAGGCCATGGAACATCGTGATGGCAGGGTTCATGGAGCATTGTTATGACTGGTGTAATGGAGCATTGTTATGGCAAGGGCATGGAGCATTGTGATAAGAAGGCCATGGAGCATTCTAATGACATGTGTCATGGAGCTTTGTTAAGACAAGGACATGGAGCAATGTGATGAGAGCGTTCATGGAGCATTGTGATGACAATGACATGGAGCACTGTGATGCCAAGGGTCATGGATCTTTGTGATGACAAAGGTCATGGAACATTTTGATGGCAAGGGCATTGTGCATTGTGATGAGAAGGGCAGGGAGCATTCTGATGACAGGGTCATGGAGCTATTTGATGAAAAGTGTCATGGAACATTTTGATGACAGTTGTTATGGAACATTGTGATGTCAGCGTTCTTGGAGCATTTTTATGAGAATGGTCAGCGAGCTTTGTGATGACAAGGCCATGGAACATCGTGATGGCAGGGGTCATGGAGCATTTTGATGAAAAATGCCATGGAGCATTTTGATGACAGGGGTTATGGAACATTGTGATGTCAGTGGTCATGGAGCATTTTGATGAAAAGTGTCATGGAGCATTTTGATGACATGGGTTATGGAACATTGTGATGTCTGTCGTCATCGAACATTGTGATGATAAGTGCATGTAGCATTGTGATGACAGGAGTCATGGAATATTGTGATGACAGGGGTGAGGTAGTATTGTGACGAATAGTGATGTATCATTGTGATATCAGTGGTGAGAGAGCGTTTTGTTGAGAAGTGCATGGAGCATTGTGATGACAAGTTTTATGGAGCATTGTGATGACAAGATTGTGGAGCACTGTGATGACAGGTGCATGGCCCATTGTGATGACATGTGTCATGGAGCATTGTGCTGACAAGCTCGTGTAGCATTGTGATGACAAGTGTTATGGAGCATTGTGCTGAGAAAGGCATAGAGCACATTGATGACAAGGGTCAAAGAGCATTGTGATGAAAAGTTCATGGAGCATTGTGGTTAAAAATGTCACAGAGACTGTTGATGATGAGGGAATGGATCATTGTGATGACAAACGTCATGAAATATTGTGATGACTGGAGTCATGGAACATTGTGATGACAGGGCTCATGGAGCATTTTGATAACATGGGCATGGAGCATTGTGATGTCAAGGGCATGGAACATTGGTCTAATAAGTTTCATGGATTATTGCGATGACAGTTCGAATGGTGTATTGTGATGACAAGGGCATGGAGCATTTTGATGACCAGGTCAAGCAGTATTGTGAAGACATATGTCAGGGAGCATTGTGATGACATATGTAATGGCCCATTGTGATGACAAGGGAATGGAGCACTGTGATGACAATGTCCTGGAGCACTGTTATGTGAAGACCATGGAACCTTGTGATGACAATTCTCATGGAGCATTCTGATGAAACGGCGTAGGGAACATTGTGATTACAGGGGTATTGGAGCATTGTGATGACAAGGGCATGGAAAATTATGATAAGAAGTCCATGGAGCATTCTGATGACATGCGTCATTGAGCTTTGTGATGACAATTGCAAGGAGCATTGTGATCACAGGTGTCTTGGAGCATTGTGATGAAAAGGGCATGGATCATTGTGATGAAATAGGCAAAGAGCCTTGTCATGAAAGAGTTCAAGGTGCATACTGAGGGCAATAGTCAGAGAGCATTGTGATGACAAGTGTATTGAACATTGTGATGACAAAATCATGGTGCATTGTGATGAGAAGACCATGGATAATTGTGCTGACCAGCGTCATGGGGCATTGTGATTACAAGTGTTATGGAACATTGTGATCACAAGGGTTTGCAGCATTGTGAGGACAGAGGTCATGGAGCATTTTGATTTCATTGTGATGACAATAGCATGAAGCATTATGATGATGGGCATGGTGCATTGTGATGACAGCGTTCATGGAGCATTGTGATGAAAAGTGGCATGGAGCATTGGTCTGACAAGTTTCATGCATTATTGTGATAAGAGTGGCCATGGCACATTGTGATGACAAGGGCATGGAGCACTGTGATGACAAGGTCATGGATTATTGTGAAGAAAGGTGTCAGGGAGCATTGTGATGAAATATGACATGTTCCAGTTTGATGACAATATCATGGAGCATTGTGATGCCAAGTGTCATGGAGGATTGCTGTGACAAATTAAAGGAGCATTGTGATGACAAGGGCATGGAGCATTGTGATATCAAGGGACATTGATCATTTTAATATCCAGGTCGTGAAACATTGTGATGAACAGCGCATGGAGCTTCCTATGACAGGGGTCATGGAGCATTGCGATGACAAGTGCATGGAGTATTGTGATGACAAGAGCATATAACATTTTGATGTGAAGTGCCATGGAGCATTGTAATGACAAGGTCGTGGAGAATTCTGAGGACAAGGGACATTGAGCTTTGAGATGACAAGGCATGGAGCATGGTGATGGCAAAACTGTGGAGCATTTTGATGAGAAGACCTTGGGTAATTGTGGTGTCGAGCATCATGGAGCACTGTAATGACAAGGGGCATGAAGCATTGTGATGACAGGTGTCAGGGAGCATTGTGATGACAGGTGTCATGGAGCAATCTGATGACAAGTGCATGGAACATTGTGATGACAAGTGCATTGAGCATTGTGATGACAAGTGCATGGAGCATTGCAATTTCAAGTGCATGGAGAATTGTGATGACAAGAGCATGTCATATTTTGATGAGAAGTGTCATGTAACATTGTGATGACAAGGACGTGGAGAATTGTGATGACAAGGGGCATGGAGCATTTTGATAACCAGGGCATGGAGCATTGTGATGACAGGGGCCATGGAGCATTATTATGACAAGGCCATGGTGCATTCTGACATAAGATATCACTTATGAAGGGAATGTAAACATGGCTACATATGAACTGAATTAGGGAATAGAACAGAGTCTCAGATATAGAAAACACTCTAACGCTTGCTTAAGGGGAAAGACAGGTGGGGAGATGCACAAAAAAATATTTGATATTAGCACAGGTACCATTCCATAATCCAAAAACAGAAGAGACAAGCCCTACTCCTTCCTCAGTGAACGGAACTCAACATCCTTATTCCCCGCAGAGAAATATATCTGACTAGTAAGAATCTTAAAACCTATGTATTGATATGTCTCCGTAAGGGAACTAAGTGTGTCTAGAACGACATAAACATGGAAGTGTGAATAAGCTCAAACCCACTATAAAAATGAATTTCAAAACAAAACATAAAAACAGTAAAATTCTTACACAATACCTTCAGGGGTTCTGATGAAACCTGGAATGACCCTATCTACAATGACAGCTGGATGTGGCATAACGCTGGTCAGTTTGGACTGAGAGGATTGGTGAGATTGGGTGAAAAAATGCAGACCCTTTAATGTAATAATGCCTGCCACGCATTCCATGGTTCCCAACTCTCCAAGTAGAAGGGAATATCACTACAGTTATAACATGTATGGGAACCTAGAGAATGGAAACCATCTGATGGTGAAAGGTTTCTAAAACTCTACTACTTTTTTCTCTCCTTGTGCTCCAGTTTGACATTCCAACTGCTTTACTATCAATCTCCCCACTTGGAGAGTCAGGCCCTATAAACTCCTGGTTAGAACAGCTGGCAAATTGTGCAGAGGATATAAGGGAAGAGAGAGAACCAATGAGAGAGTAGCTGTAGGCATTTGGACGGCCACATTTCACTCTAATTTCCCGTCACGAAGATGAATTAACCAAAGACTCAGCCTGCACCCCCCAGAACCAGTATAGGTCCAGAAGCAAAACTGTGGATTTGCGGTCAGCTCACAAAAACGCGAGTTGAAAAATGGAACTCAGGGCCACAGCAATTCACTAACGTGCAGAGTTATAAAGGACTACTCTCTTCCAAAAATCTGTTGAGGGAAAGCCACGAGGCAGAAGTGAAAATGAGGCAGAGTGGCATGAAACAGATTTCAAGAGGTACATTGAAATCGCCTTTAAACACAGGAAAAGCATCACAACTTCGAAAATAATGGAAATGGTCATAAAGGGCATGTGGGTTTTCACGTGAATATATTCTGGAGAAAACGCATATGCCCTTTTCGGCCAAGCAAGCAAGCGGGCAATGCAAATCTGCATTACAAAGAACTATCACTTTCGACCAGCCAAAAGGGATATCCGCAAAATGTGTAAAAACTAGACAGGCAAGACAGGCACTGGAGAACAGGGAGCCTTGTTATGCTGATTGGTGGGATGTGCATTGCCAACTGCCTCTCTGGAGGAGTGCATTGTGTTCCCTAAAGCAAGTAAACAACAGAGCTACAGAGCCAAGGGCACTTCCAGTCTAGGGAATATAGCTTGGGAAAACTGAAAATTAATAAGACAGATCCACACCAAAATTCAGGGCTGCAATGATTACAAAAACCTCAACTTGGGTACACCTTAAATATCCCAGGAAAGACAAAAATGGTTCAAGAAATTGTGGTACTTATGTATGACGAAATATCCCTCAGCCATGAAATCAATGTCATAAGCCCAGTAGCAGCAAAATGAGTGGATTCAGGTACGATAATTCTAAGTGAAATAAGTCACACAGAAAAAGAAAATTATCATAAGATATCAATGATGAAGATCCTGTAAACATGGCTACACATGAACTGAGTTAGGAAAGAGAAGGGAGTCTCACATTTAGAAAACACCCTTATGCCTTCTTAAGGGGGAAGGAGGGGTGGGGTGATGCATAAAACCAGAGTTTGATATTAGTACAGGTACAGTTCCAAAAACCAATTACGGAATAGAGAAGACCTACACCTTCCTCAGTGAAAGGGACTCAACACCCCATATTCACCACAGAGTAATATATCTTACTAGTAAGAAACTTAAAACCTATGTATTGATATGTCTCCATAAGGGAATCAAGTGTGTCTAGACTAGCATAAAAATGGCAGTGAGAATCAGCTCAACCCACTGTAAAAAGGAATATCAAAAACAAAACAAAAAAACAGGGAAATTCCTTAAAATTCCTTCAGGGTCTCTGATGAAACCTGGAATGACCCTATCTACAATGACAGCTGGATGTGGCATAAGTCTGGACACTTTGGACTGAGAGGATTGTTGAGATTGGGTGAGCAAATGCAGACCCTTTAAAGCAATAATGAGTGGCACCCATTCCATGGGTCCCAACTCTCCAGGTTGAAGGGAATATTACAACAGCTATAACATGTACGGGAAACCTAGAGAATGGACACACTGTGAATACGAAAGGTTTCTAAAACTCATCTAATAGTCCCTCTCCTGGTGCTCCGGTTTGACTTTCCAACTGCTTTACTATCAATCTCCCAACTTAGAGAGACAGCCCCTTTAACCTCCTGCTTCTCACAGGTTGCCAATTTGGCAGAGGATGAAAGGGAAGAGGGCGAACCAATGAGAGAGTAGCTGTTAGGCATTTGGACCGGCAAAAGTCACTCTAATTTTCCGGCCGGAAGAAGAATTAACCAAAGTCTCAGCCACCCACCGGACACCAGTATAAGTCCTGAACCAAAATTTGGACTTGCATTCAGATCACAAAAAACGAGGTGAATAATGGAGTTCAGTGGCACAGCAATTCACCAAATGGCAGAGTAGTAAAGGACAACTCTCGTCCAAAACTCTGTTGAGGGATGGTTAAGAGGCAGACGTGAAAGCGAGGCAGAATAGCAGGAAACAGATTTCAAGAGGTATGCTGGAATCGCCTTTAAAGCACGGGAAGAGGGGCTCAACTTCGACAGTGATGCACTTGGCCAAAAAGCGTGTATGAGTTTTCTCCTGAATATATTCAGGAGAAAACACATACACCCTTTTTGGCCAAGCAAGCAAGCGGGCAATGCAAATCTGCACTAAAAGAAGTATAATTTCCCACAAGTCAAAAGGGATATCCATAAAATGTGTAAAAACCAGAAAGGCAAGACAGGCCCTGGCGAACTGGGAGCCTTGTTATGCTGAGGGGTGGGAGGCAAACTGCCAATGGCCTCTCTGGAGCTGTGCATTGTCTTCCCTAAAACAAGTAAACAACAGAGCTACAGAGCCCAGGGCACATCCAGTCTACATAAGATACCTTGGGAAAACTAAAAATCAATAAGACACAGCCAACCCGATATTTAGGGGTGCACTGCTTACAAGACCCTCATCTTGGATACACCTTAAATACCCCAGGAAAGATAAAAATGGTACAAAAATTTGTGGTACTTACTTCCGATGAAATATCCCTCAGCCATGAAATCAATGCCATAAGACATGTATCAGCAAAATGAGTGGATTCAGGTACAATGATTCTAAGTGAAATAAGTCACACAGAAAAAGAAAGTTATCATAAGATATCACTTATAGAGATTCTGTAAACATGGCTACACATGAACTGAGTTAGGAAAGAGAAAAGAGTCTCACATTTAGAAAACACTCTTATGCCTGCTTAAGGGGGAAGGAGAGGTGGGGTGATGCATAAAACCCAGAGTTTTATATAAGCACAGGTACCGTTCAAAAAATCAAATACGGAATAGACAAGACCTACACCTTCCTAAGTGAAAGGGACTCAAAACCCCATATTTCCCTCAGAGGAATACATCTGACTAGTAAGAATCTTATAACCTATTTATTGATATGTCTCCATGAGGGAATCAACTGTGTCTAGACTGGCATAAACATGGCAGTGAGAATCAGCTCAAACCCATTATAAAAAGGAATTTCAGACACACAAAAAAAACAGGAAATTCTTTACAATTTCTTCATGGTCTCTGACGAAACCTGGAATGACCCTATCTACAACGACAGCTGGATTTGGCATAAGGCTGCACACTTGGGACTGAGAGGATTGGTGAGATTGGGTGAGCAAATGCAGACCCTTTAAAGCAATAATGCATGGCCCCCCTTCCATGGGTCCCAACTCTCCAGGGTGAAGGGAATATTACAACAGCTATAACATGTATGGGAAACCTAGAGAATGGACACACAGTGAACATGAAAGGTCTCTAAAACTCAACAAATAGTCCCTCTGCTGGTGCTCTGGTTTGACTTTCCAACTGCTTTACTATCAATCTCCCATGTTGCAGAGACTGCACCTTTAACCTCCTGGTTCGCACAGGTTGCCAATTAGGCAGAGGATGAAAGAGAAGAGGGAGAACCAATAAAAGAGTAGCTGTTAGGCATTTGGACGCGCACATGTCACTCTTATTTCCTGGAGGAAGAAGAATTAACTAAAGTCTCAGCCACCCACTGAGAACCAGTATAGGTCCTTAACCAAAATATTGGACTTGCATTCAGCTCACAAAAAACGAGTTAAATAATTGAGCTCAGAGGCAAAGCAATTCACAAACAGTCAGAGTAATAAAGGAAAACTATCGTCCAAAAATCTGTTGAGGGAAGGCAACGAGGTGGACTTGAAAGTGAGGCAGAATAGCAGGAAACAGATTTCAAGAGGTACGTTGGAATCGCCTTTAAAGCACAGGAAAAGGGGCACAACTTCGACAATGATGCACTTGGCCAAAAAGGGTGTATGCGTTTTCTCCTGAATATATTCAGGAGAAAACGCATACGCCCTTTTTGGCCAAGCAAGCAAGCGGGAAATGCAAATCTGCACTACAAAGAAGTATCACTTCCCACCTGTCAAAAGGGACATCCACAAAATGGGTAAAATCCAGAAAGGCAAGACAGGCCCAGGAGAACAGGGAGCATTGTTATGCTGATGCGCGGGATGTAACTTGCCTACTGCCTCTCTGGAGGTGTGCATTGTGTTCCCTAACCCAAGTAAACAACAGAGCTACAGAGACAAGGGCACTTCCAGTCTAGGGAATATACCTTGGGAAAACTGAAAATCAATAAGACAGAGCCATTTCAAAATTTAGGGCTGCACTGCTTACAAGAACCTCAACTTGGGTACACCTTAAATATCCCAGGAAAGATAAAAACGTTTCAAAAAATTATGTTATTTACATACAATGGAATATCCCTCAGCCATGAAATCAATGTCATAAGACCAGTAGCAGCAAAATGAGTGGATTCAGGTACGATAATTCTAAGTGAAATAAGTCACACAGAAAAAGAAACTTATCATAATATATCACTTATGAATATCCTGTAAACATGGCTACACATGAACTGAGTTAGGAAAGAGAACAGAGCCACACATTTAGAAAACAATCTTATGCCTGCTTAAGGGGAAAGGAGAGGTGGGGTGATGCATAAAACCAGAGTTTGATATAAGCTCAGGCACCGTTCCAAAAACCAATTATGGAATAGAAAATACCTACACCTTCCTCAGTGAAAGGGACACAAAACACCATATTTCCCACAAAGCAATATATCTGACTAGTAAGAATCTTAAAACATATGTATTGATATGTCTCCGTAAGGGAATCAAGTGTGTCTAGACTGGCATAAACATGGCAGCGAGAATCAGCTCAAACCCACTATAAAAAGGAATTTGAAAAACAAAAAAAAAGGTAATTTTTGTTCAATTCCTTCAGGGTCTCTAACAAAACCTGCAATGACCTTATCTGCAATGACAGCTGGATGTGGCATAAGGATGGACACATGGGACTGAGAGGATTGGTGAGATTGTTGAGCAAATGCAGACCCTTTAAAACAATAATGCATGACACCCATTCCATGGGTCCCAACTCTCCAGGTTGAAGGGAATATTACAACAGCTATAACATGTACGGGAAACCTAGAGAATGGACAAACTGTGAATATGAAAGGTCTCTAAAACTCAACGAATAGAACCTCTCATGGTGCTATGCATTGACATTCCAAATGCTTTACTATCAATCTCCCAACTTGGAGAGACAGCACCTTTAACCTCCTGGTTCCCAAAGGTTGCCAATTTGGCAGAGGATGAAAGGGAAGAGAGAGAACCAATGAAAGAGTAGCTGTTAGGCATTTGGACGTTCACATGTCACTCTTATTTCCCGGGAGGAAGAAGAATTAACTAAAGTCTCAGACACACACCGGGAACCAGTATAGGTCCTGAACCAAAATTTTGGACATGCGTTCAGCTCACAAAAAACAAGATAAATAATTGAGCTCAGGGGCACAACAATTCACTAACAGGCAGAGTAATAAAAGACAACTATCGCCCAAAAATCTGTTGAGGGAAGGCAACGAGGCAGACTTGAAAGCGAGGCAGAATAGCACGAAACAGATTTCAAGAGGTACGTTGGAATTGCCTTTAAAGCACAGGAAGAGGGGCACAACTTCTACAATGATGCACCTGGCCAAAAAGAGTGTATGCGTTTTCTCCTGAATATATTCAGGAGAAAACGCATACACCCTTTTTGGGAAAGCAAGCAAGCGGTCAATGCAAATCTGCACTACAAGAAGTATCACTATCCACCGGTCAAAAGGGACCTCCACAAAATGGGTAAAATCCAGAAAGGCAATAGAGGCCCTGGAGAACAGGGAGCCTTGTTATGCTGATGGGCGGGATGTAAATTGCCAACTGCCTCTACTGAGGAGTGCATTGTGTTCCCTAAACCAAGTAAACAACAGAGCTACAGAGCCATGGGCACTTCCATTCTTGGGAATATATCTTGGGAAAACTGAAAATCAATAAGACAGAGCCATTCCAAAATGTAGGGCTGCACTGCTTACAAGAACCTCAACTTGGGTACACTTTAAATATGCCAGGAAAGATAAAAACGGTTCAAAAAATTGTGTTAATTCCATACAATGGAATATACCTCAGCCATGAAATCAATGTCATAAGACCAGTAGCAGCAAAATGAGTGGATTCAGGTACGATGATTCTAAGTGAAATAAGTCACACAGAAAAAGAAACTTATCATAAGATATCACTTAGGAAGACCCTGTAAACATGGCTACACATGAACTGAGTTAGGAAAGAGAAGAAAGTCTCACATTTAGAAAACACACTTATGCCTGCTTAACGGGGAAGGAGAGGTGGGGTGATGCATAAAACCAGAGTTTGATATAAGCACAGGTACCGTTCCAAAAACCAACTATGGAATAGACAAGACCTACACCTTCCTCAGTGAAAGGAACTCAAAAGCCCATATTTCCCACAGAGGAATATATCTGATTAGTAAGAATTTTAAAACCTATGTATTGATATGTCTCCATTAGGGAATCAAGTGTGCCTAGACTTGCATAAACTTGGCAGCGAGAATCAGCTCAAACCCACTATAAAAAGTAATTTGAATAACAGAAAAAGGGATATTCTTTACAATTCCTTCAGTGTCTCTGATGAAACCTGGAATGACCCTATCTACAATGACAGCTGGATGTGGCATAAGGCTGGACACATGGGACTGAGAGGATTGGTGAGATTGGGTGAGCAAATACAGACCCTTTAAAGCAATAATGCATAGCACCCATTCCATGGGTCCCATGTGTCCAGGTTGAAGGGAATATTACTACCGCTATAACATGTACGGGAAACCTAGAGAATGGACGCACTGTGAATATGAAAGGTCTCTAAAACTCAGCGAATAATGCCCCTCCTGGTGCTCCGGTTTCACTTTCCAACAGCTTTACTATCAATCTCCAAATTTGGAGAGACAGCACCTTTAACCTCCTGGTTCGCACAGGTTGCCAATTTGGCAGAGGATGAAAGGGAAGTGGGAGAACCAATGAGAGAGTAGCTGTTAGGCATTTGGACGGGCACATGTCACTCTTATATCCCGTGAGGAAGAAGAATTAATCATAATCTCAGCCTCCCAACGGGAACCAGTATAGGTCCTGAACCAAAATCTTGGACTTGCGTTCAGCTCACAAAAAACGAGTTAAAAAATGGAACTCAGGGGCCCAGCAATTCACAAACTGGCAGAGTAATAAAGGACAACTATCGTCCAAAAATCTGTTGAGGGAAGGCAACGAGGCAGACTTGAAAGTGAGGCAGAATAGCAGGAAACAGATTAGAAGAGGTACCTTGGAATCACCTTTAAAGCACAGGAAGTGAGGCAAAACTTTGACAATGATGCACTTGACCAAAAAGGGCATATGCGTTTTCTCCTGAATATATTCAGGAGAAAACGCATACGCCCTTTTTGGCCAAGCAAGCAAGTGGGCAATGCAAATCTGCACTACAAAGAAGTATCACTTCTCACCAGTCAAAAGGCACATCCACAAAATGGATAAACACCAGAAAGTCAAGACAGGCCCTGTAGAACAGGGAGCCTTGTTATGCTGAAGGGTGGGATGTAAATTTCTAACTGCCTCTCTGGAGGAGTGTATTGTGTTCCCTAAAACAAGTAAACAACAGAGCTACAGAGCAAAGGCCACTTCCAGTCAAGGGAATATACCTTGGGAAACCTGAAAATCAATAAGACAGAGCCACACCAAAATTTAGGGTTGCACTGCTTACAAGAACCTCAACTTGGGTACACCTTAAATATCCCAGGAAAGATTAAAATGGTTCAAAAAATTGTGGTACTTAGGTACGATGGAATATCCCTCAGCCATGAAATCAATGTCATAAGACCAGTAGCAGCAAAATGATTGGATTCAGGTACGATGATTCTAATTGAAATAAGTCACACAGAAAAAGAAACTTATCATAAGATATCACTTATGAAGATCCTGTAAACATGGCTACACAAGAACTGAGTTAGGAAAGAGAAGAGAGTCTCACATTTAGAAAACACTCTTATGCCTGCTTAAGGGGGAATGAGAGGTGGGGTGATGCATAAAACCAGAGTTTGATATAAGCACAGGTACCGTTCCAAAAACCAACTATGGAATAGACAAGACCTACACCTTCTTCAGTAAAAGGGACTCAAAACCCCATATTTCCCGCAGAGGAATATATCTGACTAGTAAGAATCTTAAAACCTATGTATTGATATGTCTCCATAATGGAGTCAACTGTGTCTAGACTGGCATAAACATGGCAGCGAGAAACAGCTCAAACCCAGTATAAAAAGGAATTTGAAAAGAAAAAAGAAAAGATAAATTCTTTACAAATCTTTCTGGGTCTCTGATGAAACCTGTAATGACCCTATCTGCAACGACAGATGGATGTGGCATAAGGCAGGACACATGGGACTGCGAGGATTGGTAAGATTGGGTGAACAAATGCATACTGTTTAAAGCAATAATACATGGCACCCATTCCAATGGTCCCAACTGTCCAGGGTGAAGGGAATATTACTACAGCTATAACATGTACGGGAAACCTACAGAATGGACACACTGTGAATAAAAAAGCTCTCTAAAACTCAACGAATAGAACCTCTCGTGGTGCCTCGCTTTGACTTTCGAACTGCTTTACTATCAATCTCCCAACTTATAGAGACAGCCCCTTTAGCCTCCTGGTTCTCACAGGTTGCCAATTTGGCAGAGGATGAAAGGGAAGAGGGAGAACCAAAGAGAGAGTAGCTGTTAGGCATTTGGAAGGGCACATGTCACTCTTATTTCCCGGGAGGAAGAAGAATTAACTAAAGTCTCAGCCACACACCGGGAACCAGTATAGGTCCTGAACCAAAATATTGGACTTGCGTTCAGCTCACAAAAAACAAGTTAAATAATTGAGCTCAGGGGCAAAGCAATTCACAAACACGCAGAGTAATAAAGAACAACTATCGTCCAAAAATCTGTTGAGGGAAGGCAACGAGGCGGACTTGAAAGCGAGGCAGAATAGCAGGAAACAGATTTCAAGAGGTAGGTTGGAATCGCTTTTAAAGCACAGGAAGAGGGGCACAACTTCGACAATGATGCACTTGGCCAAAAAGGGTGTATGCGTTTTCTCCTGAATATATTCAGGAGAAAACACATACACCCTTTTTGGCCAAGCAAGCAAGAGGGCAATGCAAATCTGCACTACAAAGAAGTATCACTTCCCACCTGTCAAAAGGGACATCCACAAAATGGGTAAAATCCAGAAAGGCAAGACAGGCCCTGGAGAACTGGGAGCATTGATATGCTGATGCGCTGGATGTAAACTGCCAACTGCCTCTCTGGAGGTGTGCATTGTGTTCCCTAAACCAAGTAAACAGCCGAGCTACAGAGCCAAGGGCCCATCCAGTCTATGGAATATATCTTGGGAAAACTAAAAATCAATAAGACAGAGCCATTCCAAAATTTAGGGCTGCTCTGCTTACAAGAACCTCAACTTGGGTACACCTTAAATATCCAAGGAAAGATAAAAACGTTTCAAAAAATTATGTTATTTACATACAATGGAATATCCCTCAGCCATGAAATCAATGTCATAAGACCAGTAGCAGCAAAATGAGTGGATTCAGGTACGATAATTCTAAGTGAAATAAGTCACACAGAAAAAGAAACTTATCATAATATATCACTTATGAATATCCTGTAAACATGGCTACACATGAACTGAGTTAGGAAAGAGAACAGAGTCTCACATTTAGAAAACACTCTTATGCCTGCTTAACGGGGAAGGAGAGGTGGGGTGATGCATAAAACCAGAGTTTGATATAAGCACATGTACCGTTCCAAAAACCAACTATGGAATAGACAAGACCTACACCTTCCTCAGTGAAAGAGACTCAAAACCCCATATTTCCCACAGAGGATTATATCTGACTAGTAAGAATTTTAAAAACTATGTATTGATATGTCTCCGTAAGGGAATCAAGTGTGCCTAGACTTGCATAAACATGGCAGCAAGATCCAGCTCAAACCCACTATAAAAAGGAATTTGAAAAACAAATCAAAAGCGATATTCTTTACAATTCCTTCAGTGTCTCTTATGAAACCTTGAATGACCCTATCTACAATGAGAGCTGGATGTGGCATAAAGCTGTACACATGGGACTGAGAGGATTGGTGAGATTTGGTGAGCAAATGCAGACCCTTTAAAGAAATAATGCATAGCACCCATTCCATGGGTCCCATGTGTCCAGGTTGAAGGGACTATTACTACCGGTATAACATGTACAGGAAACCTAGAGAATGGACACACTGTGAATACGAAAGGTTTCTAAAACTCAACTAATAATCCCTCTCCTGGTGCTCCGGTTTGACTTTCCAACTGCTTTACTATCAATCTGCCAACTTGGAGAGACAGCCTCTTTAACCACCTGGTTCGCACAGTTACCAATTTGGCAAAAAATAAAAGGGAAGAGGGAGCACAAATGAGAGAGTAGAGGTTAGGCATTTGGACGGGTATATGTCACACTAATTTCCCCGTAGGAAGAATAATTAACCAAAGTCTCAGCCACGCGCCGGGAACCAGTATAGGTCCTGAACCAAAATTTTGGACTTGTGGTCTGCTCACAAAAAACAAATTAATAATGGAGCTCAGGGGCACAGGAATTCAGAAACCGGCAGAGAAATAAAGGACAACTATCGCCTAAAAATAGTTGAGGGAAGGAATCGAGGCGGACTTGAAAGCGAGGCAGTATAGCAGGAAACAGATTTCAAGAGGTATGTTGGAATCGCCTTTAAAGCACAGGAAGAGGGGCACAACTTCGACAATGATGCACTTGGCCAAAAAGGGCATATGCATTTTCTCCTGAATATATTCAGGAGAAAACGCATACGCCCTTTTTGGCCAAGCAAGCAAGCGGGCAATGCAAATCTGCACTACAAAATAGTATCACTTCCCACTGGTCAAAAGGGTCATCTGCAAAATGTGTAAAAACCAGAAAGGCAAGACAGGCCCTGGAGAACAGGGAGCCTTGTTATGCTGATGGCCGGGATGTAAATTTCCAACTGCCTCTCTGGAGGAGTGCATTGTGTTCCCTAAAACCAGTATACAACAGAGCTACAGAGTCAAGGGCACTTCCAGTCTAGGAAATATACCTTGGGAAAACTGAAAATCAATAAGACAGAGCCACCCCAAAATTTAGGGATTCACTGCTTACAAGAAGCTCAACTAGTGTATACCTTAAATATCCCAGGAAAGACAAAAATGGTTCAAGAAATTTTGGTAATTACGTACGATGGAATATCCCTCAGCCATGAAATCAATTTCATAATGCCAGTAGCAGCAAAATGAGTGGATTCAGGTACGATGATTCTAAGTGAAATAAGTCACAGAGAAAAAAAATCTTATCATAAGATATCACTTATGAAGGTCCTATAAACATGGCCTCACATGAACTGAGTTAGGAAAGATACCAGAGTAACGAATCTTATCATAAGATATCACTCATAGCGGGATTGTGCACATGGCTACACATGAACTGATTTACAAACACAACGGAATCACACATTTAGAAAACAATCTTCTGCCTGCTTAAGGGGAAAGGCGAGGTGGGGTGATGCATAAAATCACAGTTTTAAATTAGCACTGATACCGTTACATAAACCAAGTATGTAATAGACAACACCTACTCCCGCCACAATGAACTGGACTCAACACCCCCTATTCATTGCAGAGGAATAAGTCTGACTCTCATTATTTTAAAACATATGTATTCTCATGTCTCCATAAAGGAATCATGTGTGTGTATAACGGCATGAACAGAGCACTGAAATTCAGTTAAACCCACTTATAAAAATAAATTTCAATAGCAAAATGCAAAAACAGCGAAACAGTGAGAAAGTCTTAAAAATTTCGTTCAGGGCCTGTGATGCAACCTGGATTGACCACCTTTACACCCACAGCTGGATGAGACATAAGACTGGACACTTGGGGCTGACAAGATTGCTGAGGTTGTGTGAGCAAAAGAACACCACTTAGAGCAATACTGTGTGCTACCCATTCTACTGGTCCCAACTCTCCAGGTTTAAGGGAATCTTCCTACAGTTAAAACATGCATGGGAAACCCAGTGGATGGTACACTGTGTAATTGGGAAAGTTTTCTAAAAGGTACCTCAGTTTTCCTTTTGTCGTGCTCGGCTTCGCCATTCCATCTGCATTACTAAAAATCTCCCACCTTGGAGTGTCAGTGCCTTTACCCTCCTGTTATGCACAGTTTGAAAATTGTGCAGAGGATGAACATGAAGAGGGGGAATAAATGAGAGATTAGCTGTAGGTGTTTGGATGGGCACATGTCACTCTAGTTTCCCACCAGGAAGAAGAATTAACCAAAGGCTCAGCCTGAAGCCCCGGAACCAGACTAGGGCCTAAAGCCATCTTGCGGTATTGCAGCCAGCTCACAAAGAGGCGAGTTGAAAAATGGAAATCAGGGGCACAGGAATTCACAAACTTGCAGAGTTATAAAGGACAACTATCATCCAGAAATATATTGAGGAAAGGCAGTGAAGAGGATTTGAATACAAGGCAGAATTGAAGGAAACAGATTTCAAGAGGTAGATTTGAGTCGTCTTTAAAGCACATGAAAAGCGACAGAACTTCGACAATGTTGCCCTTGGCTGAAAAGGGAGTATGTGTATTTTCTTGAATATATTCGGGAAAAAATGCATACGCCCTTTTTGGCTAAGCAAGCCATCAGGCATTGCAAATCCACACTACAGAGAAGTGTCCCTTACCTCCAGTTAAAAGGCCCATCCAATTTCGGGAGAGACTTCCGGGTAAGATGGCGGAAGAGTAAGACGCGGAGATCACCTTCCTCCCCACGGATACACCAGAAATACAGCTACACATGGAACAACTCCTACAGAACACCTACTGAACGCTGGCAGAAGACCCCAGACCTCCCAAAAGGCAAGAAACCCCCCACATACCTGGGTAGGGCAAAGCGGAGAGATCCGCACACAGAGGATCGGTGCCGAGCGGCAATCACCAGCCCGAGAGGCTTGTCTGCTCGCCCGCCGGGGCACGCAGCGCTGGAAGCTGAGGCTCGGGCTTCGGTCAGAGCGCAGGGAGAGGACTGGGGCTGGTGGCGAGAACTCAGCCTGAAGGGGGCTAATGTGCCACAGCTAGCCGGGAGGGAGTCCGGGAAAACTCTGGAGCTGCCGAAGAGGCAAGAGACTTTTTCTTCCCTCTTGATTTCCTGGTGCGCGAGGAGAGGGGATTAAGAGCGCTGCTTAAAGGGGCTCCACAGACGGGCGCGAGTCGCGACTGAAAGCGCGGAGCCCAGTGACAGGCGTGGGACGCTGGGGCTGCTACTGCCGCCGCCAAGAAGCCTGTGTGCGAGCGCAGGTCACTGCCCACACCGCCCTTCCGGGAGCCTGTGCAGCCTGCCACTGCCGGGGTCCCGGGATCCAGGGGCGGCTTCCCTGGGAGAACGCACAGCGCGCCTCGGGCGGGTGCAACGTCACGCCGACCTCTGCCGCTGCAGGCTCACCCCGCACTCCGTGCCCCTCCCTCCCTCCCGGCCTGAGTGAGCCAGAGTCCCCGAAGAGGCTGCTCCTTTAACCCTGTCCTATCTGAGCGAAGAACAGACGACCTCCGGCGACCTACACGCAGAGGTGGGGCCAAATCCAAAGCTGAGACCTAGGAGCTGTGAGAACAAAGAAGAGAAAGGGAAACCTCTCCCAGCAGCCTCAGAAGCAGCGGATTAAAGCTCCACAATCAACTTGATGTACCCTGCATCTGTGGAATACATGAATAGACAACACATCATCCCAAATTGAGGAGCCCGGAGTCAGTGCTGTGCCTCTGAGGTGGGAGAGCCAACTTCAGGACACTGGTCCACAAGAGACCTCCCAGCTCCACATAATATCAAACGGCGAAAATCTTCCAGAGATCTCCATCTCAACACCAGCACCCAGCTTCACTCAACGACCAGCAGGCTACAGTGCTGGACACCCTAAGCCAAACAACTAGCAAGACAGGAACACAACGCCACCCACTAGCAGAGAGGTGGCCTAAAATCATAAAAAGTCCACAGACACCCCAAAACACACCACCAGACGTGGACCTGCCCACCAGAAAGACAAGATCCAGCCTCATCCACCAGAACACAGGCACTAGCCCCCTCCACCAGGAAGCCTACACAACCCACTAAACCAACCTTAGCCACTGGGGACAGACACCAAAAACAACAGGAACTACGAACCTGCAGCCTGCAAAAAGGAGACCCCAAACACATTAACATAAGCAAAATGAGAAGACAGAAAAACACACAGCAGGAGAAGGAGCAAGATAAAAACCCACCAGACCTAACAAATGAAGAGGTAATAGGCACTCTACCTGAAAAAGAATTCAGAATAATGATGGTAAAGATGATCCAAGATTCTATTTCCCAGATACAAAATCTTGGAAATAGAATAGACAAAATGCAAGAAACAGTTAACAAGGACCTAGAAGAACTAAAGATGAATCAAGCATCGATTAAAAACACAATACATGAAATAAAAAATACTCTAGATGGGATCAATAGCAGAATAACTGAGGCAGAAGAACGGATAAGTGAGGTGGAAGATAAAATAGTGGAAATAACTGCTGCAGAGCAAAATAAAGAAAAAAGAATGAAAAGAACAGAGGACAGTCTCAGAGACCTCTGGGACAACATTAAACGCACCAACATTCGAATTATAGGGGTTCCAGAAGAAGAAGAGAAAAAGAAAGGGACTGAGAAAATATTTGAAGAGATTATAGTTGAAAACTTCCCTAATATGGGAAAGGAAATAGTTAATCAAGTCCAGGAGGCACAGAGAGTCCCATACAGAATAAATCCAAGGAGAAATACGCCAAGACACATATTAATCAAACTGTCAAAAATTAAACACAAAGAAATCATATTAAAAGCAGCAAGGCAAAAACAACAAATAACACACAAGGGAATCCCCATCAGGATAACAGCTGATCTCTCAGCAGAAACTCTACAAGCCAGAAGGGAGTGGCAGGACATACTTAAAGTGATGAAGGAGAAAAACCTGCAACCAAGATGACTCTACCCAGCAAGGATCTCATTCAGATTTGATGGAGAAATTAAAACGTTTACAGACAAGCAAAAGCTGAGAGAGTTCAGCACCACCAAACCAGCTTTACAACAAATGCTAAAGGAACTTCTCTAGGCAAGAAACACAACAGAAGGAAAAGACCTACAATAATGAACCCAAAACAATTAAGAAAATGGGAATAGGAACATACATATCGATAATTACCTTAAATGTAAATGGACTAAATGCTCCCACCAAAAGACACAGAGTGGCTGAATGGATACAAAAACAAGACCCATCTATATGCTGTCTACAAGAGACCCACTTCAGACCTAGAGACACATACAGACTGAAAGTAAGGGGATGGAAAAAGATATTCCATGCAAATGGAAACCAAAAGAAAGCTGGAGTAGCAATTCTCATATCAGACAAAATAGACTTTAAAATAAGGACTACTAGAAGAGACAAAGAAGGACACTACATAATGATCAAGGGATCGATCCAAGAAGAAGATATAACAATTGTAAATATTTATGCACCCAACATAGGAGCACCTCAATACATAAGGCAAATACTAACAGCCATAAAAGGAGAAATCGACAGTAACACACTCATAGTAGGGGACTTTAACACCCCACTTTCACCAATGGACAGATCATCCAAAATGAAAATAAATAAGGAAACACAAGCTTTCAATGATACATTAAACAAGATGGACTTAATTGATATTTATAGGACATTCCATCCAAAAACAACAGAATACACATTTTTCTCAAGTGCTCATGGAACATTCTCCAGGATAGATCATATCTTGGGTCACAAATCAAGCCTTGGTAAATTTAGGAAAATTGAAATTGTATCAAGTATCTTTTCCGACCACAATGCTATGAGACTAGATATCAATTACAGGAAAAGAGCTGTAAAAAATACAAACACAAGGAGGCTAAACAATACACTACTTAATAACGAAGTGATCACTGAAGAAATCAAAGAGGAAATTAAAAAATACCTAGAAACAAATGACAATGGAGACACAACGACCCAAAACCTATGGGATGCAGCAAAAGCAGTTCTAAGAGGAAAGTTTATAGCAATACAATCCCACCTTAAGAAACAGGAAACATCTCGAATAAACAACCTAACCTTGCACCTAAAGCAATTAGAGAAAGAAGAACAAAAACATCCCAAAGTTAGCAGAAGGAAAGAAATCATAAAAATCAGATCAGAAATAAATGAAAAAGAAATGAAGGAAACGATAGCAAAGATCAATAAAACTAAAAGCTGGTTCTTTGAGAAGATAAACAAAATTGATAAACCATTAGCCAGACTCATCAAGAAAAAAAGGGAGAAGACTCAAATCAATAGAATTAGAAATGAAAAAGGAGAAGTAACAACTGACACTACAGAAATACAAAAGATCATGAGAGATTACTATAAGCAACTCTATGCCAATAAAATGGACAACCTGGAAGAAATGGACAAATTCTTAGAAATGCACAACCTGCCAAGACTGAATCAGGAAGAAATAGAAAATATGAACAGACCAATCACAAGCACTGAAATTGAAACTGTGATAAAAAATCTTCCAACAAACAAAAGCCCAGGACCAGATGGCTTCACAGGCGAATTCTATCAAGCATTTAGAGAAGAGCTAACACCTATCCTTCTGAAACTCTTCCAAAATATAGCAGAGGGAGGAACACTTCCAAACTCATTCTACGAGGCCACCATCACCTTGATACCAAAACCAGGCAAGGATGTCACAAAGAAAGAAAACTACAGGCCAATATCACTGATGAACATAGATGCAAAAATCCTCAACAAAATACTAGCAAACAGAATCCAACAGCACATTAAAAGGATCATACACCATGATCAAGTGGAGTTTATTCCAGGAATGCAAGGATTCTTCAATATACGCAAATCAATCAACGTGATACACCATATTAACAAACTGAAGGAGAAAAACCATATGATCATCTCAATAGATGCAGAGAAAGCTTTCGACACAATTCAACACCCATTTATGATAAAAACCCTGCAGAAAGTAGGCATAGAGGGAACTTTCCTCAACATAATAAAGGCCATATATGACAAACCCACAGCCAGCATCGTCCTCAATGGTGAAAAACTGAAACCATTTCCACTAAGATCAGGAACTAGACAAGGTTGCCCACTTTCACCACTCTTATTCAACCTAGTTTTGGAAGTTTTAGCCACAGCAATCAGAGAAGAAAAGGAAATAAAAGGAATCCAAATTGGAAAAGAAGAAGTAAAGCTGTCACTGTTTGCAGATGACATGATACTATACATAGAGAATCCTAAAGATGCTACCAGAAAACTACTAGAGTTAATCAATGAATTTGGTAAAGTTGCAGGATACAAAATTAATGCACAGAAATCTCTGGCATTCCTATATACTGATGATGAAAAATCTGAAAGTGAAATCAAGGAAACACTCCCATTTACCATTGCAACAAAAAGAATAAAATATCTAGGAATAAACCTACCTAAGGAGACAAAAGACCTGTATGCAGAAAATTATAAGACACTGATGAAAGAAATTAAAGATGATACAAATAGATGGAGAGATGTACCATGTTCTTGGATTGGAAGAATCAACATTGTGAAAATGACTCTACTACCCAAAGCAATCTACAGGTTCAATGCAATCCCTATCAAACTACCACTGGCATTTTTCACAGAACTAGAACAAAAAATTTCACATTTGTATGGAAACACAAAAGACCCCGAATAGCCAAAGCAATCTTGAGAACGAAAAATGGAGCTGGAGGAATCAGACTCCCTGACTTCAGACTATACTACAAAGCTACAGTAATCAAGACAGTATGGTACTGGCACAAAAACAGAAAGATAGATCAATGGAACAGGATAGAAAGCCCAGAGTTAAACCCACGGACATATGGTCACCTTATCTTTGATAAAGGAGGCAGGAATGTACAGTGGAGAAAGGACAGTCTCTTCAATAAGTGGTGCTGGGAAAACTGGATAGGGACATGTAAAAGTATGAGATTAGATCATTCCCTAACACCATACACAAAAATAAGCTCAAAATGGATTAAAGACCTAAATGTAAGGCCAGACACTATCAAACTCTTAGAGGAAAACATAGGCAGAACACTCTATGACATAAATCACAGCAAGATCCTTTTTGACCCACCTCCTAGAGAAATGGAAATAAAGACAAAAATAAACACATGGGACCTAATGAAACTTCAAAGCTTTTGCACAGCAAAGGAAACCATAAACAAGACCAAAAGACAACCCTCAGAATGGGAGAAAATATTTGCAAATGAAGCAACTGACAAAGGATTAATCTCCAAAATTTATAAGCAGCTCATGCAGCTCAATAACAAAAAAACAAACAACCTAATCCAAAAATGGGCAGAAGACCTAAATAGACATTTCTCCACAGAAGATATACAGACTGCCAACAAACACATGAAAGGATGCTCAACATCTTTACTCATTAGAGAAATGCAAATCAAAACTACAATGAGATATCATCTCACACCAGTCAGAATGGCCATCATCAAAAAATCTAGAAACAATAAATGCTGGAGAGGGTGTGGAAAAAAGGGAACACTCTTGCACTTCTGGTGGGAATGTGAATTGGTACAGCCGCTATGGAGAACGGTATGGAGGTTCCTTAAAAAACTACAAATAGACCTACCATATGACCCAGCAATCCCACTACTGGGCATATACCCTGAGAAAACCATAATTCAAAAAGAGACATGTACCAAAATGTTCATAGCAGCCCTATTTACAATAGCCCGGAGGTGGAAACAACCTAAGTGTCCATCATCGGATGAATGGATAAAGAAGATGTGGCACATATATACAATGGAATATTACTCAGCCATAAAAAGGAATGAAATTGAGCTATTTGTAATGAGGTGGATAGACCTAGAGTCTGTCATACAGAGTGAAGTAAGTCAGAAAGAGAAAGACAAATACTGTATGCTAACACATATATATGGAATTTAAGAAAAAAAAATGTCATGAAGAACATAGGGGTAAGACAGGAATAAAGACACAGACCTACTAGAGAATGGACTTGAGGATATGGGGAGGGGGAAGGGTAAGCTGTGACAAAGTGAAAGAGCGGCATGGACATATATACACTACCAAACGTGAGGTAGATAGCTAGTGGGAAGCAGCCGCATAGCACAGGGAGATCAGCTCGGTACTTTGTAACTGCCTGGAGGGGTGGGATAGGGAGGGTGGGAGGGAGACGCAAAAGGGAGGGGATATGGAAACATATGTATATGTATAACTGATTAAATTTGTTATAAAGCAAAAAAAAAAAAAAAAAAAAAGAAAGAAAAAAAGGCCCATCCACAAATAGTGTAAAAACCACAAATGCAGGACAGGCCATGGAGAAAAGGGAGCCTGGTTATGCCGATGGACAGGATGTAAATTGCCAACAGCCTCGCTGGAGAACTGTATGTTGTTTTCTAAAACAGAGCTACAGAGCATAGCACACTTCCACTCATGGGCGTGTATTTTGGGAAAACTAAAAATCCATAACACACAGCCAGCCCAAACTTAAGGGCTGCTCTGTTTACAAGAACCTCAACTTCAGTACACTTTAAATATCGCAGGAAAGGAAAAAAAATGGATATAGATGTTGTGGTACTTATATACAATGGAATGTCACTCAGACATAAAATCAATGTCATAAGGCCAATAGCAGCTTAATGAGTGGCTTTAGGTACGATGATGCTAAGTGAAATGAGCCACAAAGTAAAAGAAACTTATTGTAATATATCACTTATAGAGGGAATGTAAACATGGCTACACATGAACTGAATTTCAAAAGAGAACAGAGTTACACATTTAAATAACACACTTATGCCTCCTTAAGGGGAAAGGTGACGTGGGGTGATGTGTAAAAGCAGAGTTTGAAATTAGCACAGATCCCATTCCATATACCAAATATGTAATAGACAAGACCTACTCCTTTCTCAATGAACTGGACACAAAACACCCTATTCACTGAAGAGGAATATATCTGACTGGTAATAACCTTGAAACCTATGTATTTATATGTCTCCATAATGGAATCAAGTGTATGTAGATTGGCATAAACACAGATCAATGGAACAGGACAGAAAGCCCAGAGATAAACCTACATACCTATGGCTATCTCATCTATGACAAAGGAGCTAAGGATATACAATGGAGAAAAGACAGTCTCTTCAGTAATTGGTGCTGGAAAAACTGGACCCCTACACATAAAAGAATGAAATTAGAACACTCCATAACACCATACACAAAAATAAACTCTAAATTGATTAGAGATCTAAATATAAGACCAGACACTATAAAACACTTAGAGGAAACCATAGGCAGAACACTCTATGACATAAATCACAGCAAGATCCTTTTGGACCCACCTCCTAGAGAAATGGAAATAAAAACAGAAATCAACAAATGGGACCTAATGAAACTTAAAAGCCTTTACACAGTACAGGAAAACATAAACAAGATGCAAAAACAACCCTCAGAATGGGAGAAAATATTTTCAAATGAAGCAATTGACAAAGGATTTATCTCCAAACTTTACAAGCACCTCATGTAGCTCAATATCACAAAAACAAACAACCCAATCCAAAAACGGGCAGAAGACCTAAATAGACATTTCTCCAAAGAAGATATACAGATTACCAAGAAACACATGAAAGGATGTTGAACATTACTAATCATTAGAGAAATCTAAATCAAAACTACCCTGAGGTATCACCTCACAGCAGTCAGAGTGGCAATCATCAAAAAAATCTACAAAACAATAAACGCTGGAGAGGCCTTTGTTGGAGAAAAGGGAACACACTTGCACTGTGGGTGGGAATGTAAATTGATATGGGCACTAGGGAGAACATTAAGGAGGTTCCTTTATATAACTAACAATAGAAGTACCATACGACACAACAATCCAACTACTGGACATTTGCCTAGTGAAAACCATAATTCAAAAAGAGTTATGTACAAAAATGTTCATTGCAGCTCTATTTGCAATAGCCAGGACATGGAAGCAACCTAAGTGTCCATCGACAGATGAATGGATAAAGAAGATCTGGCACATATATACAATGGAATATTACTCAGCCAAAAAAAGAAGCAAACTGAGCTATTTGTACTGAGGTGGATGGACTTAGAATCTGTCCTACACAGTGAAGTAAGTCAGAAAGGGAAAAACAAATACTGTATGTTAACAGAGATATACGGAATCTAATGAAGAAAAAAAAAAGATTTTGAAGAACCTAGTGGCAGGAAAGGATTAAGGACACAGACATAGAGAAAGGACTTGAGGACACCGGAAGGGGGATGGGTAATCTGGGACGAAGTGAGAGAGTGGCATGGACATAAATACATTACCAAATGTAACACCGATAGCTACTGGGAAGCAGCCACATAGAACAGGGAGATCAGCTTGGTGCTCTGTGAGCACATAAAGGGGTGGGTTATGGAGTGTGGGAGGGAGATGCAGGAGGGAGGGGATCTGGTGATATTTGTATATGTATAGCTGATTCACTTTGTTATACAGCAGAAACGAACACTCCATTGTAAAGCAATTCTACTCCAATAAACGTGTAAAAGGAAAAAAAAAAAAAGAAAGCCCAGGGATAAACCTACACATCTATGGTCAACTAATCTATGACAAAGGAAGCAAGACTATCCAATGGAGATAAGACAGTCTCTTCAATCATTGGTGCTGGGAAATATGGACAGCTACATGTAAAAGAATGAAATTAGAACACTCCCCAACACCATACATAAAAATATATTCAAAATGGATTAGAGACTTTAATGTAAGACCAGACAGTATAAAACTCTGAGAGGAAAACTTACGAAAGATACTCTGACGTAAATCACAGCAAGATCTTTTTTGATCCACCTCCTATAGTAATGAATAAAAAAGAAAACTAAACAGATGGGACCTAATGAAACGTAAAAGCTTTTGCAAAGCAAAGGAAACTACAAACAAGACGAAAAGACAACCCTCAGAATGGCAGAAAATATTTGCAAACGAATCAATGGACAAATGATTAATCTCCAATATATATAAACAGCTCATGCAGCTCCATATTAATAAAACAAACAACCCAATACAAAAATGGAAGAAGATCTGAATAGATATTTCTTCCAAGAAGACATAGAGATGGCCAGTACACACATGAAAATCTGCTCAACATCACTAATTATTAGAGAAATGGAAATCGAAACTACAATGAGGTATCACGTCAAATCATCAGAAAATCTACAAACAACAAATGCTGGAGAGGGTGTGGAGAAAAGGAACCTTATTCCACTATTGTTGGGAATGTAAATCCATACAGACTCTATGGAGAACAGTATGGAGGTTCCTTAAAAAAAATAAGAATAGAATTACCATATAATCCAGCAATCCCACTACTGGGCATATACCCAGAGAAAACCATAAATCAAAAAGACACATTCACCACAATGTTCATTGCAGCACTATTTACAATAGCCAGGTAATGAAAGCAACCTAAGTGCCCACAGACAGACGAATGGATAAAGATGTGGTACATATATATAATGGAATATTACTCAGCCATACATAGGAATGAAATTGGGTCATTTGTAGAGACCTTGATGGATCTAGAGACTGTCATACAGAGTGAAGTAAGTCACAAAGAGAAAAACAAATATTGTATATTAATGCATATATGTGGAACCTAGAAAAATGGTACAGATGAACCGGTTTGCAGGGCAGAGATAGAGACACAGATGTAGAGAACAAACATATGGACACCAAGGGGGGAACACCATGTGAGCGTGGTGGTGGGATGAATTGGGAGACTAGGATTCACATATGCACACTTATATGTATAAAATAGATATCCAATAAGAACCTGCTGTATAAAATGAATAAATAAATTTTAAAAAATTAAAAATAAATAACATTTAATAAAATAAAACAGAAAAAAAGTTTTTCCCTTCACATAGACGTCTTTATATTAATGCATTATTTCCATGTTTATATCTCGAAATTTAAAAAAAGAGGAATAAATAAAATCTACCTTGAACCAAAAAGAAGAAAAAAAAAAAAAAACAGAACCCACCAGTTATACAGAGGAAAATCGTATAAGGGCACTTGCTCCAGTGGTAAAAAAATCTTAAGTTGGTCAGAGTTGGGAAATCGTCTCCAATGCAGTCAGCAGCACTCCCCCCCACAAGGAGCATCCTCATTGCAAAGCTGGGGGACTGTGTCGAGGCATCTGTGAGTAAATGTGAGCTGAGCCCCAGTCCTGCTGCAGCTGAACTCTTCCCTCCCTTTCCAGGTAAAACACCTGAATTACATACACTTGCAAGCCTAGAGGAAGGGCTGTGGAGCCACACCAGCGACAGCACGCAGGCCGACTTGGTGCCTGCAGGCCAGCCAGGATGGTCCTCGCCCCAGATGCTCTTCTGGAAGTTTTCCATTTCCCTGTCTGAGATACCCCTCCTGCCACGGCACCCATTGCTTTTTTACTTCCTCACCTCTGACTGGGGAGAAATTCCAGTGGCGGGTATGGGTGACACATCCTCTTCTTTAGCAGGTGGCAGACTGGCAACTCCTGCAGAAAGTCCAGCAGAGCCCCCCTCACACTGGGCCACCCACAAAGCCACGGCCTCTCCCTCCCTACCACCACCCCAGCCCCGACACTGCTGACAGGGCAGAGAATATGGCGTCAGGCACAGCTACAGGGGCTCTTGCTGACTGGAGAGGTGTTTATATTGACCTCAACCCAGGCACACATGGGGAGGGCCAGCAGGCAGTGTCAGGCTGCCCAAATCAGCCAATCCTCAACCCTCAGGGGCTCACAGTTGCAGAAAATTAACCTTGCTAAACGGGCCAGGCCCAAGGAACAGGTGTGGGCTCTTGAGAGTCAGGATAGACAAGGGGCTGCAGCTGCGGCTTGTTTTCTTATCATTTTATCTGGTCCATGAGTGGAAAACAACTTCAAGAAGACCCTATCCTAATGAGAGGAACCCAGGAGTCAGGGAGAGGAGTGATGGTGGGTGGAGACAGAGGCCTGGTGCCCGGGCTGCAGTGGAAGTGTCTGGAAGACCAGGCAGAGAGAGGCTGCACAGAGTGATAGCCAGGGTCCCAGACCTGTCAGAGCTGCTGTTTGTTAGTTCAAGTCCTGCTCTGAGGTGTTCTGTGTCAGCTGTGAGCGACAGGTGAGCTGGAGGTTCTCTGCAAGGTGGGCTATGTGCACAGTTCCTGTGTGTCCAGCCCTGCTGGGTTACCTGCCCAGGGGAGCTCCATATCCTGGGAAGGGCCTGACTATGAGAGCCCCATGGGCTGCTGGGTAGCTGCACAGGTAAGCTCCATACCCTGGGAGGGACTTGAACACGAGAGCCACGTGGGCTGTGGGGTGGGTGGTGCAGCCCAGGTGAGCTCCATATCCTGGGATTGGACTGACCACGAGAGCCCCATGGGGTGCTGGAGACCTGGTAAAGGATATCAGGACAGTCAGTGAAGCCACCAAGGATATGCATCCAGTAGCTCCTATTTCCTACTCCCTGCTGCTCATTCTACCATCCACCAGGCCATGGCATTCTGTATTACACTTCAATGATGCCTTCTTCTGTATTCCATTCATCTCAGAGTCACAAGAATTTTTGGCTTGTGTGTGGCAGGACACAACATGCAACACAAGCAATAATGTGGGCCGTCCTGCCCCAATGGTTCAAAAATCCCCACACCATCATTGGGGAAATGACCTCTAAAGACCTAAAAGTTCTACCTCTGTAAAAGGGAACCCTCCTTCAATATGCAGATGACATTCTGATCGCCAGGCCTTCTAAAGACGCCTCTGAACTACCTAGCCAAGAAAGGATAGAAGGTGTCCAAGAAAAAGGCTCAAATATACCAGGCTCAGGTGACATGACTGGGCTTCATTCTCACAGATATTCAGAGAAACGCATCCCAGGATAGGGAAGAAGCCATTTGCAGCCTTACCTCTTCTAAAACTAGAAGACAGCTTAGGGGTTGCTGGGGAGGCCAAGGTTTTCTGCATCTGGATCCCTAACTACAGTCTAATAGCTGGGACTCTACATGAAACACTGACACGAAAAGATGATGATCCTTTTGTATAGAATCCAGAAGCAGCCTTTCAAGAATAGAAAGATCAGTCAATTCAGACCCTTGCCCAGGAACTCCCTAATTTAGCTAAACCCTTTGACCTTTACATACACGGTCAAAGGTTAATTGCCCTTGGAGCCTTAGTGCAAAAACTGGGACCACTTGAAATGGAGCAACACAAGAATGCCCTTCAGGTATGATAAACTATGGTCACCAAGGGCTTTGCCCACTGACTCATCAGGCCAGGATAATGGGGTATCTAAAAAGCTGGAAATCAGCAGCCCACAAGGCCAGCTCCCTTCTAAGGGAAAAGGACCCCACGTCATGATCCTAACCACCCATCATGCCCTGAAGTTGCAGGGGTCGCTCTGTGGACACACTGACCTCGAGTGAGGAGGCCCTCCAACTCCAACCTCCAGAGAGACAAACGGGAGCAACGGGCCCCCAAGATGACTCGTGTGACCATCACTTGACCTGGAGTTTCTCTCAGAAAACAACAAGACTGTGTCCCGAAAGAGCAGACTACTGCTTGCAGGACTTACTGCACCCAGAGGGGAGCTAATATGCTTGGCGGGGGAAACGTATATCACGCTTTCACCATAGAAAACCCTACAAACACCGCGGTGATGGTGGCCAATATGACCGGCTGGACTGCTGGCTACTTCTAAAGGCCGTTGACTCAGTGGACGTCATGGTCCTGGATCAACACTGACCTTGGACTGTCTGGGAGTTGCGCGGGCAGGGTTCTGACACATGGTGCTGTTTGTACATTAATTCAGGGACCTAATTAAAGAAAGCACAGACTACTGGTCAGAGCATCTAGGCTGGCAAAAACCGTCAGCCTAAGGTCGCCGAACAAATGTGGGGTGGGGTGAAACCTGCCACCTCAGCATCTCTGCACATCTCTTTCCTGGACACTTAAAGGTCATCAGAATCTAGAACACTTCCAATGCTGGTGCTCAGGCGTACGAGAAGTGAGGCAGGAGGCCTTGGGACAATCAACCTCACCTGGAGGCTGGTGTGGAGACGTTTTGCCCCTACCCCCAAGTATCAGGGCTCCCACAACAGCATGAAGCAGTTACAAAAGAGGGGTCTGCACCCTCAACACCCCAAGAATGAGTAATGGAACAAAAAGCAGAGGAGGTGTTCGTCTCCGGCAACGTTCATTAAAAATTCCTGGGAGATAAAAAGAGAATCTGGGCAATAAAATAAAGTCTAACCTGTTTTTCCTTTGTGCTTTGTTTAATTTCACGTGCTCCTAGGGTTCCGCATGCAGAGGTCCCACACCCGGCACTTCAGACCCGATTTCGTAGTGCAGAATGGCTGGGTCAACACCTCAGCTAGCGGGGTCCCATGCAGACTCCACGGCATAGAGCCTGAGCTTCAGCCAACCCAGCCTTCGAGAGCTCCATCCCCTCCCTCCCACTGACGCTGCTGGGATCCCTACACAGCATCTCAGACCACAGCCCGTGGAGGAGTGCACACTCTCACCTCTCCATTCTGTTTTCAAAATAATGTTTCCTTTGCTTCTGAACCAAACTCAGTCTTGATCTGTTGGCTCCAATGACACTGGGCACGGGGACTTTTGTTGGGGTCCACTCTGGATGATCAGTAACAGAAATTGAGAACATTGTAACTTCAATGAACAGATGTGTGAGCCAAACTGTAGTTAACACAGAGCAGTGTGTAATGCTCGGGTAAAATAAGATGTTTCTAAGACTTACTTTTGATATTTCCATCACTTTACTATAAGCAAGTTCAGTGAAGACGTCTGTCTTATTTGTCAGGTCAACATTAGAGAAATGAAGTGATTTATTTCCATGGATGTACATCGAATACTCTTGGCTGAGGCTTCATTCTTGTTTTGAATGCTTTTCCATTGAAAAGGATACCTCTCTTTCAGCTCCCCCATTTCTGAGAAGTATAAAATCTTATAATTTATTATTACCAAAGGGGAAAGGTAGGAGAAGGGATAAATTAACAGTGTGGGATTAATACATACACACTGCTATGTATAAAATAGATCATCAACAAGGAACTACTGTATAGCACAGGGAACTACACTGAATATTTTGCCATAACCTATAAGGGGAAATAATCTGAAAAATAATAGATATTTTTATTGACATCGTCTATCAAAGACAGATAAAATGTAACCTAAGCAAGGCCGATGGTGAACGCTTCTGACCCTGAAGATTTTAATCATCTAAAGTTTGGGATCTGCCTATTTCCCAAGGCGCTTAATGGACATATGTGTAGCCATAGCTTAAAAATTCCCCAGTTTGGGGTACGGGGAGGCACTGATTTGGAAAAATCCCTGGTGTTCTCCTTCCATGCACGGGACCCTTCCTACAGCTAAAACATGCCTGTCAAACCTAGAGGATGGTACACCATTTGATCAGAAAGAGTTTGGAAAAGGCACCTCATCTCCTCATCGTCTTGTGCTCGGGTTCACCCCTCCAGCATCTTTCCTAACAATCTCCTCACTTGGGGATATCAGCACCGTCAACATCCTGTTGCACACAGTTTGTAATTTGTCCAGAGGATGAAGTGGAAGGATGAGAAAAATTTAGAGACAAGTCTTAGTTGTTCGGACAGGCACATGCCACTCTAATTTTCAATCCGGAAGACAAATTCATCAAAGGCTAGAATTGCCCACGGAAACAGAATAGGGCTAGAGGAAATCCCACTGTTTTGTGTCCAGTTTCCAAAAACACAAGTTGAATAATGGAACTCAGGGGCACTAACATTCATGAAAATGCAGAGTTGAAAATATCTATCGTCGAAAAATGTCTTGAGGTAAGTCACAGAAAAGGACTTGTAAGCAAGGGAGAGTGGCAGGAAACAGATTTGAAGAGGTAGAAAGGACTCCCCATTAAAGCACAAGAAAAGGGGCTGAACATCGCCAATGATGCAGTTGGCCCAAAATGGCGTATGCAATTTTTTCTGAATATATTCAAGTAAAGGCCATACACAATTTTTATCCAACCAAACAGGTGGGCACTGGAAATAAATACTACAAAATGTATCACTTCACATCAGTCAGAAGGGCCATCCACATAAAGTGTAAACACCAGAAATGCAGGACAGGGTGAGGAAAAAAGGGAGCCCTGTGAGGCTGATAGTGGAATTGTAATTTGCCAACGGCCACTATGGCGAAGTGTATTGTGTTTGCTAAAACATCTAAAAGATGAGCTACAGAGCATAGGGCACTTGCACTCATGGACGTATCTGCATTGTGATGAAAAGTTCATGGAGCATTGTGGTGACAAATTTCACAGAGCCTTGTGATGATGAGGGCATTAACCATTGTGATGACACAGGTCATGAAACCTTGTGATGACGGGACACACGGAGCATTGTGATGACTGGGGTCATGTAGCATTGTGATGACAGGGGCATGGAGCATTGGTCTGAAAAGTTTCATGGATAATTGTGTTGACAGTGTGCATGGCACATTGTGATGACAAGGGCATGGAGCACTGTGATGACAAGGTCATGGAGTATGGTGAAGACAGGTGTCAGGGAGCATTGTGATGGCATATTTCATGTACCATTGTGATGACAATGGCATGGAGCATTGTGATGCCAAGTGTTATGGAGGATTGTGATGACAAAGGTAATGGAGCATTGTGATGACAAGGGCTTGGAGCATTGTGATGACAAGGGTCATGGAGCATTGTGATGACAAGGGCATGGAGCATTGTGATGACAACGGCCATTGAGAATTTTGATGAAAATGTCGTGAAGCATTGTGATGAAAAAGGCATGGGGCTTGCTATGACAGGTGTCATGGGGCATTGCGATGACAAGTGCATGGAGAATTGTGATGACAAGAGCATGTTAAACTGTGATGAGAACTGTCATGGAGCATTGTGATGACAAGGACGTGAAGAATTGTGATGACAAGGGACATGGAACATTGTGATGACCAGGGCATGGAGCATTGTTATGGCAAGACCGTGGAGCACTGTGATGAGAAGACCATGGATAATTATAGTGACGAGCATCATGGAGCACTGTAATGACAAGGGGCATGGAGCATTGTGATGATACGTCTCATTGAGCATTGTGATGACAGGGGACATGGATCATTGTGATGATACGTCTCATTGAGCATTGTGATGACAGGGGTCATGGATCATTGTGATGACAAGGGTTATGGAGTATTGTGATGACAAGCTTGTGGAGTATTTTGATGACAAAGCATTTAACACTGTGATGGGAAGTGTCATGGAACATAGTTATGCCAAGAACGTGGAGAATTGTGATGACAGGGAACATGGAGCATTGTGATGACCAGGGCATGGAGCATTGTGATGGCAAGACCGTGGAGCATTGTGATGAGAAGACCATGGATAATTGTGCTTATGAGCGCCATGGAGCGCTATAATGACAAAAGGTATGGAGAATTGTGATGACAGTGGCCATGGAGCATTGTGATGAAAAGAGTCACGGAGCATTTTGATGACAAGGGTGTGGAGCATTTTGATGAGAAGACCATGGATAATTGTGAATGACGAGCGTCATGGAGCACTGTAATGACAGGGAGTATGGAGCACTGTGATGACAGTGCTCATGGAGCATTGTGATGACAAGTGTCAATGAGCATTCTGATGACAAGCTTGTGGAGTATTGTGATGAGAATGGCATGGAGCATTGTGATGAAAAGGGCATGGAGCATTGTGATGAAAAATGCATGGAGCCTTTTCATGACAGTGTTCAAGGAGCATACTGACGACAAGTGTCAGGGAGCATTGTGATGACAAGTGTATTGAGAATTGTGATGACAAATATCATGGAGCATTGTGACGACAAGGGCATGGAGTATTGTGATGACAGGCATCATGGAGCGTTGTGATGACAAGGGTTATGGAACATTGTGATCACATGGGTTTGGAGCATTGTGATGAGAGAGGTCATGGATCATTGTGATTTCAAGGAGCATGGAGCATTGTGATGACAGGAGTCATTGAATATTTTGATGAAAGGGGTCATGGAGCATTTTGATGACAGGGGTTATGGAACATTGTGATGTCAGTGGTCATCGAGCATTGTGATGATAAGTGCATGTAGCATTGTGATGACAGGAGTCATGGAACATTGTGATGACAGGGCTGAGGGAGTATTGTGATGAATAGTGATGAAACATTTTGATATCAGTTGTGAGAGAGCATTTTGATGAGAAGTGCATGGAGCATTGTGATGACAAGGTTTATGGAGCATTGTGATGACAAGATTGTGGAGCACTGTGATGACAAGCGCATGGCAAATTGTGATGACATGTGTCATGGAGCATTGTGCTGACAAGCGCATGGAGCATTGTGATGACAAGGGTCATGGAGCATTGTGCTGAGAAAGGCATAGAGCATTGTGATGACAAGGGTCAAAGAGCATTGTGATGAAAAGTTCATGGAGCATTGTGGTTAAAAATGTCACAGAGACTGTTGATGATGAGGGCATGGACCACTGTGATGATAAAGGTCATGAAGCATTGTGATGACTGGAGTCACGGAGCATTGTGATGACAGGGGTCATGGAGCTTTGTGATATCAAGGGCATGGAGCATTGTGATGACAAGGGCATGGATCATTGGTCTAATAAGTTTCATGGATTATTGTACTGACAGTTGGAATGGTGCACTGTGATGACAAGGGCATGGAGCATTGTGAAGACCAGGTCATACAGTATTGTGAAGACAGGTGTCAGGGAGCATTGTGATGACATATGTAATGGCCCATTGTGATGACAATGGCATGGAGCATTGTGATGCAAGTGTCATGGAGGATTCTTATGACAAAGGTAAAGGAACAGTGTGATGACAATGGCTTGGAGCATTGTGATGACAAGGGTCAGGGAGCCTTGTGCTGACAAGTGCATGGAGAATTGTGATGCCAATGTCATGGAGCATTTTGATGACAAGCTTGTGGAGTATTCTGCTGACAATGGCATGGAGCATTGTGATGAAAACTGCATGGGTCATTGTGAGGAAAAAGGCATGCAGCCTTTTCGTGACAGGGTTCATGGAGCATTCTGACGACAAGTGTCAGGGAGCACTGTGATGACAAGTTTACTGATAATTGTGATGACAAAGTTCATGGAGCATTGTGATGAAAAGTGCATGGAGTATTGTGGTGAAAGGCATCATGGAGCGTTGTGATGACAAGTGTTATGGAACATGGTGATCACAAGTGTTTGGAGCATTGTGATGACACAGGTCATGGATCATTTTGATTTCAAGAAGCATGGAGCATTGTGATGACAAGGGCATGAAACAATGTGATACAAATGTTCATGGAGGATTTTGATGACAATGGTAATGGAGTATAGTGATGACAAGCGCATGGAACATTGTAATGACAACTTTATATAGCATTTTGCTGACAAAGTCATGGAGCATTGTGATGACAGGTGTCATGGAGCACTGTGATACCATGCGTCACAGAGCACTGTGAATACAGGTGTCATGGAGCATTGGGATGAAAAGGGCATGGATCATTGTGATGACAAGCGTCATGGAAGATTGGGCTGAAAATGTTCATGGAGTATTGTGATGACAGGGGTCATGGAGCATTGTGATGACAAGAGTTCCGGATCACTGTGTTGTCAGGGGTAATTGAGTGTTGTGATGACAGTGGTCATGGAGCATTGTGTTGATATTGGTCCTGGAGCATTGTGATGAGAAGACCATGGAGACATGTGATGACAAGTCTCATGGAGTATTCTGATGAAAAGGGGTATGGAGCATTGTGATTACAGTGGTCTTGGAGCATTGTTATGACAAGGGCATGGGGCATTGTGAAGAGAAGGACATGGAGCATTCTGATGAATGCGTCATGGAGCACTGTGATGACAAGTGCATGGAGCATTGTGATTACAGTTGTCTTGGAGCACTGTGATGAAAAGGGCATGGATAATTGTGATGAAAAAGGCATGGAGCCTTGTCATGACAGTGTTCAAGGAACATACTGACGACAAGTGTCAGGGAGCATTGGGATGAAAAGTGTATTGAGCATTGTGATGACTAAGGTTATGGAGCATAGTGATGAGAAGACCATGGATAACTGTGAATATGAGCCTCATGGGGTGTTGTGATGATAAGTGTTATGGAATATTGTGATCACAACGGTTTGGAGCTTTGTGATGACAGAGGTCATGGAGCATTTTGATTTCATTGTGATGACAACAGCCTGAAGCATTATTGTGATGGACATGGTGCACTGTGATGATAGGATTCATGGAGCTTTGAGATGAAAATGGACATCGAGCATTTTGATAACAAGGGTCTTGGTGCATTGTGATGACAAGGGCATGGAGCATTGTGATGAGAAGTCCATGGAACATTCTGATGACATGCGTCATGGAGCTTTCTGATGACAAGGGCATGGAGCATTGTGATTACAGGGGTCTTGGAACATTGTGATGACAAGTGTCATGGAGCCTTGTGAATGACAAGTCCGTGGAACATTGTGATGGCAGGGGTCATGGAACATTGTTATGACAGGTGTAATGGAGCATTGTGATGAGAAGGGCAGGAAGCATTGTTGTGAAATGTTTCATGGATTATTGAAATGAGAGTTGGCATGGAGCATTGTGATGACAAGAGCACGGAACGCTGTGATACATGGGTCATGGAGGATTGTAATGGCAAGGGCATGGAGCATTGTGATGAGAATGGCATTGAGCATAGTGATGACAAGTGTCATGGAGCTTTGTGATGACAAGGGCATGGATCAATGTGATGAGAGGGTTCATGGAGCATTGTGATGACAATGACATGGAGCATTGTGATGTCAAGTGTCATGGAGGTTTGTGATGTCACAAGTCATGGAGCATTTTGATGACAAGGGCGTGGTGCATTGTGATGAGAAGGGCAGGGAGCAGTTTGAGGACAGGGTCATGCAGCAATTTGATGAAAATTATAATGGAACATTTTGATGACAGATGTTATAGAACATTTTGATGTCAGGGGTCATGGAACTTTGGGATGAAAAGGGTCATGGAGCATTTTGATGACAGGGGTTGTGGAACATTGTGATGTCAGGGGTTGTGGAACATTTTGATGTCAGGGGTCATGGAACATTGTGATGATAAGGGGATGTAGCATTGTGATGACAGGGGTCATGGAACATTGTGATTACAGGGGTGAGGGAGTAATGTGATGACTAGTGATGGAACATTATGATATCTCATGTGAGAGAGCATTTTGATGAGAAGTATACGGAGCATTGGGATTACAAGGTTTATGGAGCATATCGATGACAAGGTTGTGGACCGCTGTGATGAAAGGCACGTGGCACATTGTGATGACAAGGGTCATGGAGCATTGTTCTGACAAAGGCATGGAGCATTGTGATGACAAGGGTCACGGAGCATTGTGATGAAAAGTTCATGGAACATTGTGGTTACAAAGGTCACAAAGCCTTGTGATGACGTGGGCATGGACCGTTGTGATGACAAAAGTTATGAAGCAATGTGATGACTGGAGTCACGGAGCATTGTGATGACAGGGGTCATGGAGCATTGTGATGAAAAGGGCATGTGGCATTGTGATGACAGAGGTCATGGAGAATTTTGATTTCATTGTGCTGACAATAGCCGGAAGCATTATGATGATGGGCATGATGCATTGTGATGACAGTGTTCATGGAGCATAGAGATGAAAAGGGGCATGGAATATTGTGATTACAGGGGTCTTGGAGCATTGTGATGACAAGTGTCATGTAGCCTAGTGATGACAAGGCCGTGGAACATTGTGATGGCAGGGGTCATGGAGCATTGTTATGACAGGGGTAATGGAGCATTGTGATGGGAAGGGCATGGAGCATTTTGATTACAAGGTTTATAGAGCACTGTGACAACAAATTTGTGGAACGTTGGGATAAAAAGTGCGTGGCACATAGTGATGACAAGGGTCATGGAGCAATTTTCTGACAAAGGCATGGAATACTGTGATGACAAGGGTCACGGAGCACGGTGATGCAAAGTTCATGGAGCATTGTGGTTAAATAGGTCACAGAGCCTTGTGATGATGCGGGCATGTACCACTGTGATGACAAATGTTATGAAGCACTGTGATGACTGGAGTAACAGAGCATTGTCATGACAGGGGTCATGGAGCATTGTGATGACAAGGGCATGGAACATTGTGCTGATAAAGGCATAGAGCATTGTGATGTCAAGGGTCAAACAGCATTGTGATGAAAAGTTCATGGATCATTGTGGTTAAAAAGTCACAGAGACTGTTGATGATGAAGGCATGGACCATTGTGATGACAAAGGTCATGAAGCATTGTGATGATTGGAGTCAAGGAGAATTGTGATGACAGGGGTCATGGAGGATTGTGATAACAAAGGCATGGAGCACTGTGATGACAAGGGCATGGAGCATTGGTTTAATAAGTTTCATGGATTATTGCGATGACAGTTGGAATGGCGCATTGTGATGACCAGGTCATGCAATATTGTGAAGACAGGTGTCAGGGAGCATTGTGATGACATATGTAATGGCCCATTGTGATGACAATGGCATGGAGCATTGTGATGCCAAGTGCCATTGAAGATTCTGATGACAAAGGTAATGGAGCAATGTGATGACAATGGCTTGGAGCATTGTGATGACAAGGGTCAGGGAGCATTGTGCTGACAAGTGCATGGAGAATTGTGATGACAAGGGTCATGTAGCATTCTGATGAAAAGCTTGTGGAGTATTTTGATGACAATGGTATGGGGCATTGTGATGAAAACGGCATGGGGCAGTGTGATGAAAATGGCATGGAGACTTTTTGTGACAGGGTTCAAGGAGCATTCTGACGACAAGTGTCAGGGAGCATTGTGATGACAAGTGTATTGAGAACTGTGATGACAAAGGTCATTGAGCATTGTGATGAGAAGGCCATGGATAATTGTGATGATGAGCTTCATGGTGTGTTGTGAAGATAAGTGTTATGGAACATTTTGATCACAAGCTTTTGGAGCATTATGATGACAGAGATCATGGAGAATTTTGATTTCATTGTGATGACAATAGCCTGATGCATTATGATGATGGTCAAGGTGCATTGTGATGACAGGGTTCATGGAGCATTGAGATGAAAAGGGGCGTGGAGCATTGTGGTTACAGGGTTCTTGGAACATTGTGATGACAAGTGTCATGGAGCCTTGTGATAACAAGGCCTTGGAACATTGTGATGGCAGTGGTCATGGAGCATTGTTATGACAGAAGAAATGGAGCATTTTGATGAGAAGGGCATTGAGCATTGGTCTGAAATATTTCATGGAATATTGAGATGTGAGTGGGCATGGAGCATTGAGATGATAAGGGCAAGGAACACTGTGATACATGGGTCATGGAGGATTGTAATGACAAGGGAATGGAGCATTGTGATGGGAAGGGCATCGAGCATTGTGATGACAAGTGTCATGGAGCTTTGTGATGACAAGGGCATGGAGCAATGTGATGATATTTTTCATTGAGCATGGTAACGACAATGACATGGAGCACTGTGATGCCAAGGGTCATGGAGATTTGTGATGACAAAGGTCATGGAGCATTTTGATGACAAAGGTGTGGTGCATTGTGATGCGAATGGCAGGGAGCATTTTGATGACAGGGTCATGCAGCAATTTGATGAAAAGTGTAATGGAACATTTTGATGACAGGGGTTATAAAACATTGTGATAACAGGGGTCATGGAGCTTTGGGATGAAATGGGTCATGGGGCATTTTGATGACAGTGGTTATGGAACATTGTGATGTCAGGGGTCATGGAACATTGTGATGATAAGGGGATGTAGCATTGTGATGACAGGGTCATGGATCATTGTGATTATAGGTGTGAGGGAGTATTGTGATGACTACTGATGGAACACTGTGATATCTCTGGTGAGAGAGCATTTTGATGAGAAGTGCATGGAACATTGTGATTACTAGGTTTATGGAGCACAGCGATGACAAGGTTGTGGAACATTGTGATGAAAAGCGCGTGGCACACTGTGATGATAAGTGTCATGGAGCATTGTTCTGACAAAGACATGGAGCACTGTGATGACAAGTGTCACGGAGCATTGTGATGAAATGTTCATGGAGAATTGTGGTTACATAGGACACAGAGACTTGTGAAGACGCGGGCATGGACCGCTGTGATGACAAACGTTATGAATAATTGTGATGACTGGAGTCATGGAGCATTGTGAGGAAAGGGGTCATGGAGCATTGGGATAAGAAGGGCATGGAGCATTGTGAAGACAGGGGCATGGAGCATTGGTCTGACAAGTTTCATAAATTATTGTGATGACAGCGGACATCGTGCATTGTGATGACAAGGGGATGGAGCATTGTGATGAGAACGTCATGGAGTATTGTGAGGACAGGTGTCAGGGAGCATTGTGATGACATATGTCATGGTCCATTGCGATGACAATGGCAGGGAGCATTGTGATGCCAAATGTAATGGAGGATTGTGATGGCAAATATAATGGAGCATTGTGATGACTAGGGCTTGCAGCATTATGATGACAATGGCCGTTGAGAATTTTCATGACTAGGTCGCGAAGCATTGTGATGAAAATGTCCTGCAGTTTGTTATGAGAAATCCATGGAGTCTTGTGAAGACAAGTCTCATGGAGCATACTGATGAAATGGGGCATGGAGCATTCTGATTACAGGGGTCTTGGCACATTGTGATAACAAGGGCATGGAGCATTGTGATGACAAGGGCATGGAGCATTGGTCTAATAAGTTTCATGGATTATTGTGAAGACAGTTGAAATGGCGCATTGTGATGACTAGGGCATGGAGCATTGTGATGAACAGGTCATGCGGTATTGTGAAGAGAGCTGTCAGGGAGCAATGTGATGACAAGTGTATTGAGAATTGTGATGACAAAGGTCATGGAGCATTGTGATGAAAAGGGCATGTAGCATTCTGATGACAGGAGTCTTGGAACATTGTGATGACAGGGGTGATGGAGTATTGTGACAAATAGTGATGTAGCATTCTGATATCAGTGGTGAGAGAGCATTTTGATGAGAAGTGCATGGAGCATTGTGATAACAAGGGTCATGGAGCATTCTGATGACAAGCTTGTGGAGTATTTTGATGAAATTGGCATGGAGCATTGTTATAAAAATGGCATGTGGCACTGTGATTAAAAAGGCATGGAGCCTTTTCGTGACAGGGTTCAAGGAGCAATCTGATGACAAGTGTCAGGGAGCATTGTGATGACAAGTGTATTGAGAATTGTGATGACAAAGGTCATGGAGCACTGTGATGAAAAGTGCATGGAGTATTGTGATGACAGGCATCATGGAGCGTTGTGATGACAAGTGTTATGGAACATTGTGATCACAAGGGATTGGAGCATTGTGATGACAGAGGTCATGGGTCATTTTGATTTCAAGGAGCATGGAGCATTGTGATGCCAAAGGCATGAAGCAATGTGATCCCAAGGTTCATGGAGGATTGTGATGACAATGGAAATGGAGTATTGTGATGACAATTGCATAGAGCATTGTAATGAGAAGGTCATGTAGCATGTTGATGACAAAGTCATGAAGCATTGTGATGATAGGTGTCATGGAGCACTGTGATGACAAGTGTCACGGAGCATTGTGAATACAGGGGTCATGGAGCTCTGGGATGACAAGGGCATGGATCATTGTGAAGACAAGAGTCATGGAGCACTGGGCTGAAAATGTTCATGGAGTGTTGTGATGACTCGGATCATGGAGCATTGTGAAGACAAGGGAATGGAACATGGTGATGACAAGGTCCTGGAGCATTGTGATGAGAAGACCTTGGAGACTTGTGATGACAAGACTCATGGAGTATGCTGATGAAAAGGGCATGGATCATTGTGATGAAAAAGGCATGGAGCATTGTCATGACAGGTTTCAAGGAGCATACAGACAACAACTGTCAGGGAGCATTTTGATGACAAGTGTATTGAGCATTGTGATGACAATGTCCATGGAACATTGTGATGAGAAGACCATGGATAATTGTGATGACGAGCGTCATGGTGCATTGTGATGACAAGTGTTTTGGAATATTGTGATCACAAGGGTTTGGAGCATTGTTATGACAGATGTCTTGGAGCATTTTGATTTCATTGTGATGACAATAGCATGAAGCATTATGATGATGGGCATGATGCATTGTGATGACAGGATTCATGGATCATTGAGATGAAAAGGGGCATAAAGCATTGTGATTACAGGGTTCTTGGAGCATTGTGATGTGAAGGGTCATGGAGTTTTGTGATGACAAGGCCATGGAACATCGTGATGGCAGGGGTCATGGAGCATAGTTATGACAAGTGTAGTGGAGCATTGTGATGGCAAGGGCATGGAGCATTGTGATGAGAAGGCAATGGAGCATTCTGATAACATGTGTCATGGAGCTCTGTGAAGACAAGGGCATGGAGCAATGTGATGAGAGCGTTTATGGAGCACTGTGATGCCAATGACATGGAGCATTGTGATGCCAAGGGTCATGGATCTTTGTGATGACAAAGGTCATGGAGCATTTTGATGGCAAGGGCGTTGTGCATTGAGATGAGAAAGGCAGGGAGCATTCTGATGACAGGGTCATGGAGCAATTTGATGAAAAGTGTCATGGAACATTTTGATGACAGGTGTTATGGAACATTGTGATGTCAGGGTTCATCGAACATTGTGATGATAAGTGCATGTAGCCCTGTGATGACAGGAGTCATGGAACATTGTGATGACCGGTGTGAGGGAGTATTGTGACAAATAATGATGTAGCATTGTGATATCTGTGGTGAGAGAGCATTTTGATGAGAATTGCATGGATCATTGTGATGACAAATGTTAAGGAGCATTGTGATGAGAAGATTGTGGAGCACTGTGATGACAAGCGCATGGTGCATTGTGATGACATGTGTCATGGAGCATTGTGCTGACAAGCACATGGACCATAGTGATGACAAGGGTCAAAGAGCATTGTGAGGAAAAGTTCATGGTGCATTGTGGTTAAAAAGGTCACAGAGACTGTTGATGACGAGGGAAAGGACCATTGTGATGACAAAGGTCATGAAGCATTGTGATGACTGGAGTCACGGAGCATTGTGATTTCAGGTGTCATGGAGCATTGTGATAACAAGGGCATGGAGCATTGTGATGACAAGGGCATGGAACATTGGTCTAATAAGTTTCATGGATTATTGCAATGACAGTTGGGATGGCACATTGTGATGACAAGGGCATGGAGCATTGTGATGACCAGGTCATGCAATATTGTGAAGAGAGTTGTCAGGGAGCATTGTGATGACATATGTAAAGGCCCATTGTGATGACAATGGCATGGAGCATTGTGATGCCAAGTGTCATGGAGGATTCTGATGACAAAGGTAATGGAGCATTGTGATGACAATGGCTTGGAGCATTGTGATGACAAGGGTCAGGGAGCATTGTGCTGACAAGTGCATGGAGAATTGTGATGAAAAGGGTCATGGAGCATTCTGATGACAAGCTTGTGGAGTATTTTGATGACAATGGCATGGACTATTGTGATGAAAACCACATGCGGCATTGTGATGGAAAACTCATGGAGCCTTTTTGTGACAGGTTTCAAGGAGCATTCTGATGACAAGTGTCAGCAAGCATTGTGATGACAAGTGTATTGAGAATTGTGGTGACAAATGTCAGGGAGCATTGTGATGAAAAGGGCATGGGGTGTTGTGATGACAGGCATCATGGAGCATTGTGATGACAAGTGCTATGGAACATTGTGATCACAAGAGTTTGGAGCATTGTGATGACAGAGGTCATGGATCATTTTGATTTCAAGGAGCATGGAGCATTGTGATGACAAGGGCATGAAGCAATGTGATCCCAAGGTTCATGGAGGATTGTGATGACAATGGAAATGGAGTATTGTGATGACAAGTGCATAGAGCATTGTAATGACAAGGTCATGTAGCATTTTGCTGACAAAGTCATGGAGCATTGTGATGACATGTGTCATGTAGCACTGTGATGACAAACGCATGGATCATTGTGATGACAAGGGTCATGGAGCACTGGGCTGAAAATGTTCATGGAGTGTTGTGATGACTCGGATCATGGAGCATTGTGAAGACAAGGGAATGGAACATGGTGATGACAAGGTCCTGGAGCATTGTGATGAGAAGACCTTGGAGACTTGTGATGACAAGACTCATGGAGTATGCTGATGAAAAGGGCATGGATCATTGTGATGAAAAAGGCATGGAGCATTGTCATGACAGGTTTCAAGGAGCATACAGACAACAACTGTCAGGGAGCATTTTGATGACAAGTGTATTGAGCATTGTGATGACAATGTCCATGGAACATTGTGATGAGAAGACCATGGATAATTGTGATGACGAGCGTCATGGTGCATTGTGATGACAAGTGTTTTGGAATATTGTGATCACAAGGGTTTGGAGCATTGTTATGACAGATGTCTTGGAGCATTTTGATTTCATTGTGATGACAATAGCATGAAGCATTATGATGATGGGCATGATGCATTGTGATGACAGGATTCATGGATCATTGAGATGAAAAGGGGCATAAAGCATTGTGATTACAGGGTTCTTGGAGCATTGTGATGTGAAGGGTCATGGAGTTTTGTGATGACAAGGCCATGGAACATCGTGATGGCAGGGGTCATGGAGCATAGTTATGACAAGTGTAGTGGAGCATTGTGATGGCAAGGGCATGGAGCATTGTGATGAGAAGGCAATGGAGCATTCTGATAACATGTGTCATGGAGCTCTGTGAAGACAAGGGCATGGAGCAATGTGATGAGAGCGTTTATGGAGCACTGTGATGCCAATGACATGGAGCATTGTGATGCCAAGGGTCATGGATCTTTGTGATGACAAAGGTCATGGAGCATTTTGATGGCAAGGGCGTTGTGCATTGAGATGAGAAAGGCAGGGAGCATTCTGATGACAGGGTCATGGAGCAATTTGATGAAAAGTGTCATGGAACATTTTGATGACAGGTGTTATGGAACATTGTGATGTCAGGGTTCATCGAACATTGTGATGATAAGTGCATGTAGCCCTGTGATGACAGGAGTCATGGAACATTGTGATGACCGGTGTGAGGGAGTATTGTGACAAATAATGATGTAGCATTGTGATATCTGTGGTGAGAGAGCATTTTGATGAGAATTGCATGGATCATTGTGATGACAAATGTTAAGGAGCATTGTGATGAGAAGATTGTGGAGCACTGTGATGACAAGCGCATGGTGCATTGTGATGACATGTGTCATGGAGCATTGTGCTGACAAGCACATGGACCATAGTGATGACAAGGGTCAAAGAGCATTGTGAGGAAAAGTTCATGGTGCATTGTGGTTAAAAAGGTCACAGAGACTGTTGATGACGAGGGAAAGGACCATTGTGATGACAAAGGTCATGAAGCATTGTGATGACTGGAGTCACGGAGCATTGTGATTTCAGGTGTCATGGAGCATTGTGATAACAAGGGCATGGAGCATTGTGATGACAAGGGCATGGAACATTGGTCTAATAAGTTTCATGGATTATTGCAATGACAGTTGGGATGGCACATTGTGATGACAAGGGCATGGAGCATTGTGATGACCAGGTCATGCAATATTGTGAAGAGAGTTGTCAGGGAGCATTGTGATGACATATGTAAAGGCCCATTGTGATGACAATGGCATGGAGCATTGTGATGCCAAGTGTCATGGAGGATTCTGATGACAAAGGTAATGGAGCATTGTGATGACAATGGCTTGGAGCATTGTGATGACAAGGGTCAGGGAGCATTGTGCTGACAAGTGCATGGAGAATTGTGATGAAAAGGGTCATGGAGCATTCTGATGACAAGCTTGTGGAGTATTTTGATGACAATGGCATGGACTATTGTGATGAAAACCACATGCGGCATTGTGATGGAAAACTCATGGAGCCTTTTTGTGACAGGTTTCAAGGAGCATTCTGATGACAAGTGTCAGCAAGCATTGTGATGACAAGTGTATTGAGAATTGTGGTGACAAATGTCAGGGAGCATTGTGATGAAAAGGGCATGGGGTGTTGTGATGACAGGCATCATGGAGCATTGTGATGACAAGTGCTATGGAACATTGTGATCACAAGAGTTTGGAGCATTGTGATGACAGAGGTCATGGATCATTTTGATTTCAAGGAGCATGGAGCATTGTGATGACAAGGGCATGAAGCAATGTGATCCCAAGGTTCATGGAGGATTGTGATGACAATGGAAATGGAGTATTGTGATGACAAGTGCATAGAGCATTGTAATGACAAGGTCATGTAGCATTTTGCTGACAAAGTCATGGAGCATTGTGATGACATGTGTCATGTAGCACTGTGATGACAAACGCATGGATCATTGTGATGACAAGGGTCATGGAGCACTGGGCTGAAAATGTTCATGGAGTGTTGTGATGACAGGGGACATAGAGCATTGTGATGACTAGGGAATGGAGCAATGTGATGAAAAGAGTCCCGGATCATTGTGTTGTCAGGTGTCATGGAGTGTTGTGATGACAGTGGTCATGGAGCATTGCGATGATATTGGCCATCGAGCATTGTGATTAGTAGGTCCTGGAGCATTGTGCTGAAAATGTTCATGGATTATTGTGATGACAGGGGTCATGGAGCATTGTGATGACAAGGGAATGGAGCATGGTGATGACAGGTCTTGGAGCATTGTGATGAGAAGACAATGGAGACTTGTGATGACAAGTCTCATGAAGCATTCTGATGAAAAGGGGCATGCAGCATTGTGATTACAGGTGTCTTGGAGCATTGTGATGACAAGGGCATGGAGTATTGTGATGAGAAGGCCATGAAGCATTCTCATGACCTGCATCATGGTGGTTTTGATGACAAGGGCATGGAGCATTGTGATTACAGGGATCTTGGAACATTGTGATGAAATGTGCATGGATTATTGTGATGAAACAGTCATGGAGCCTGGTCATGACAGGGTTCAAGGAGCATACTGGCGACAGTGTCAGGGAGCATTGTGATGACAAGTGTATTGAGCATTGTGATGACAAAGTTCATGGAGCATTGTGATGAGAAGACCATGGATAATTGTGATAATGAGCGTCATGGCGTGTTGTGATGATAAGTGTTATGGAACATTGTGATCACAAGGGTTTGGAGCATTATGATGATAGAGGTCATGGAGAATATTGATTTCATTATGATGACAATAGCCTGAAACATTATGATGATGGGCATGGTGTATTGTGATGACAGGGTTCATGGAGCATTGAGATGAAAACGGTCATAGAGCATTGTGATTACAAAGCGTCTTGGAGCATTGTGATGACAAGGGCATGGAGCATTGTGATGAGAAGTCCATGGAGCATTCGGATGACATGCGTCCTGGAGCTTTGTGATGACAAGGGCATGGAGCATTGTGATTACAAGGGTCTTGGAGCATTGTGATGAAAAGGGCATGGATCATTGTGATGAAAAAGGCATGGAGACTTGTCATGACAGGGTTCAAGGATCATAGTGATGACAAGTGTCAGTGAGCATTGTGATGACAAGTGTATTGAGAATTGTGATGACATAGGTCATAGAGCATTGTGAGGAGAAGGCCATGGATAATTGTGATGATGAGCGTCATGGGGTGTTGTGATGATAAGTGTTATGGAACATTGTGATCACAAGTGTTTGGAGCATAATGATGACAGAGGTCATGGAGAATATTGATTTCATTGTGATGACAATAGCCTGAAGCATTATGATGATAGGCATGGTGCATTGTGATGGCAGGGTTCATGGAGCTTTGAGATGAAAAGAGTCATGGAGCATTGTGTTTACAATGGTCTTGGAGCATTGTGATGACAAGGGCATGGAGCATTGTGATGAGAAGGCCATGGAAATTTCTGATGACATGCGTCATGGAGCTTTGTGATGACAAGGGCAAGGAGCATTGTGATTACAGGGGCCTTCAGCATTGTGATGACAAGTGTCATGGAACCTTGTGATGACTAGGCTTTGGAACATTGTGATGTCAGGGGTCACGGTGCATTGTTATGACAGAGGTAATGGAGCATTGTGATGAGAAGGGCATGGAACCTTGGTCTGAAATGTTTCATGGATTATTGTGATGAGAGTGGGCATGGAGCATTGTGATGACAAGGGTACGGAACACTATGATACATGGGTCATGCAGGACTGTAATGACAAGGGCATGTAGCATTGTGATGAGAAAGGCATCGAGCATTGTGATGACAAGTGTCATGGAGCTTTGTGATGACAAGGGCATGGAGCAATGTGATGAGAGGGTTCATGGAGCATTGTGATGACAATGACATGCAGCATTGTGATGCCAAGGGTCATGGAGCTTTGTGATGACAAGTCATTGAGCATTTTGATGACAAGGGCATGGTGCATTGTGATGAGAAGGGCAGGGAGCATTTTGATGACCGGGTCATGCAGCAATTTGATAAAAAGTGTAATGGAATATTTTGATGGCAGGGGTTATAGAACATTGTGATGTCAGGGGTCTTGGAGCTTTGGGATGAAACGGGTCATGGAGCATTTTCTTCACAGGGGTTAAGGATGATTGTGATATCAGGGGTCATGGAACATTTTGATGATAAGGGGATGTAGCATTGTGATGACAGATTCATGGAACATTGTGATTCCAGGTGTGAGTGAGTATTTTGATGACTATTGTTGGAATATTGTGATATCTCTGGTGAGAGAGCATTTTGATGAGAAGTGCATGGACCATTGTGATTACAAGGTTTATGGAGCTTTGCAATGACAAGTTTGTGGACCGTTGTGATGAAATGCACGTGGCACATTGTGATGATAATGGTCATACAGCATTGTTCTGACAAAGACATGGAGCATTGTGATGACAAGGGTCACAGAGAATTGTGATGAAAAGTTCATGGAGCATTGTGGTTACAAAGGTCACAGAGCCATGTGATGACGCGGGCATGGACCACTGTGATGACAAACGTTATGAAACATTGTGATGACTGGAGTCACGGAGCATTGTGATGACAGGGGTCATGGAGCATTTTGGTGACAAGGGCATGGAGCATTGTGATGACAGGGGCATGAAGCATTGGGCTGACAAGTTTCACAGATTATTGTGATGACAGTGGGCATGGTGCATTGTGAAGAAAAGGGCATGGAGCATTGTGATGAGAAGGTCATGGAATATTGTGAAGAGAGGTGTCAGGGAGCATTGTGATGACATATGTCATGGTCCATTGCTATGACAATGGCATGGAGCACTGTGATGCCAAATGTAATTGAGAATTGTAATGAAAAATATAATAGAGCATTGTGATGATTAGAGCGTGGAGCATTATGATGACAAGGGCCATTGAAAATTTTCATGACAAGGTCGAGAAGCATTGTGATGACACGGTCCTGGAGCATTGTGATGAGAAAACCATGGAGCCTTGTGATGACAAGTCTCATGGAGCATACTGATGAAAAGGGGCATGGAGCATTGTGATTACAGGGGTCTTGGAACATTGTGATGACAAGGGCATGGAGCATTGTGAGGAGAAGGCCATGAAGCATTCTGATGATAAGCGTCATGGAGCTTTTTGATGACAAGGTCATGGAGCATTGTGATTACAGGGATCTTGGAGCATTGTGATGAAAAGGCATGATAATTGTGATTAAAAAGGCATGGAACCTTGTCATTACAGGGTTAAAGGAGCATACTGATGACAAGTGTCAGGGAGCATTGTGATGACAAGTGTATTGAGCATTGTGATGACAAAGATCATGAAGCATTGTGATGAGAAGACCATGGATAATTGTGATGATGAGCGTCATGGGGTGTTGTGATGATAAATGTTATGGAACATTGTGATCACAAGAGTTTGGAGCATTATGATGACAGAGGTCATGGAGAATATTGATTTCATTGTGATGACAATAGCCTGAAGCATTATGATGATGGGCATGGTGCATTGTGATGACAGTGTTCATGGAGCATTGAGATGAAAAGGGGCATGGAGAATTGTGTTTACAGGGGTCTTGGAGCATTGTGATGACAAGGGCATGGAGCATTGTGATGAGAAGGCCGTGGAACATTCTGATGACATGCGTCATGGAGCTTTGTGATGACAAGGGCATGGAGCATTGTGATTACAGGGGTCTTGGAGCATTGTGATGAGAACGGTCATGGAGCTTTGTGATGACAAGGCCATAGAACATCGTGATGGCAGGGGTCATGGAGCATTGTTATGACAGTGGTAATGGAGCATTGTGATGAGAAGGGCAAGGAGCATTATGATGACAAGTGTATTGAGAATTGTGATGACAAAGGTCATGGAGCATTGTGATGACTGGAGTCACAGAGCATTGTGATGGCAGGGGTCATGGAGCATTGTGATAACAAGGGCATGGAGCATTGTGATGACCAGGGCAAGGAGGTCATGGTTCATTTTGATTTCAAGGAGCATGGAGCATTGTGAGGACAAGGGCATGAAGCAAGTTGATCCCAAGTTTCATGGAGGATTGTGATGACAATGGAAATGGAGTATTGTGATGACAAGCGCATAGAGCATTGTAATGGCAAGGTCATGTAGCATTTTGCTGACAAAGGCATGGAGCATTGTGATGACATGTGTCATGGAGCACTGTGATAACTAGCGTCACGGAGCATTGTGAATACAGGGGTCATGGAGCATTGGGATGACAAGGGCATGGATCATTGTGATGACAAGTGTCATGGAGCACTGGGCTGAAAATGTTCATGGAGTGTTGTGGTGACAGGTGTCATGGAGCACTGTGATGACTATGGAATGGAGCATTGTGATGATAAGAGTCGCGGATCATTGTGTTGTCGGGTGTCATTGTGTGTTGTGATGACAGTGGTCATGGAGCATTGTGATGATATTGGCCATGGAGCATTGTGATGAATAGGTCTTGGAGCATTGGGCTGACAATATTCATGGATTATTGTGATGACAGTGGTCATGGAGCATTGTGATGAGAAGGGAATGGAGCATGGTAATGACAAGGTCCTGGAGCATTGTGATGAGAATACCATGGAGACGTGTGATGACAAGTCTCATGGAGCATTCTGATGAAAAGGGGCATGGAGCATTGTGATTACAGGGGTCTTGGAGCATTGTGATGACTAGGGCATGGAACACTGTGATACATGTGTCATGGGTCTTGGAGGATTGTGATGACAAGTCATGGAGCATTGTGATGACAAGGGCATGGAGCATTGTGATGACAGGAGCATGGAGCATTTGTCTGACAAGTTTCATAGATTATTGTGATGACAGTGGACATGGTGCATTGTGATGACAAGGGCATGGATCATTGTGAAGAGAAGGTCATGGTTTATTGTGAAGACAGGTGTCAGGGAGCATTGTGAGGACATATGTTATGGTCCATTGCGATGACAATGGTAGGGAGTACTGTGATGCCAAATGAAATAGAGGATTGTGATGACAAATATAATGGAGCATTGTGATGACTAGGGCTTGGAGCATTATGATGACAATGGCCATTGAGAATTTTCATGACAATGTCGTGAAGTATTGTGATGACAAGTTCCTTGAGCATTGTGATGACAAAACCATGGAGTCTTGTGATGACAAGTCTCATGGAGCATACTGATGAAAAGGGTCTTGGAACATTATGATGACAAGGGCATGGAGCATTGTGAGGAGAAGACCAAGGAGCATTCTGATGGCATGCGTCATCGAGCTTTGTGATGACAAGGGCATGGAGCATTTTGATTACATGAGTCTTGGAGCACTGTGATGAAAATGCCATATATCATTGTGATGAAATAGGCATGGAGCCTTGTCATGACAGGGTTCAAGGAGCATACAGACAACAAGTGTCAGGGAGCATTCTGATGACAAGTGTATTGAGCATTGTGATGAAATTGGCATGGATCATTGTGATGAAATAGGCATGGAGCCTTGTCATGACAGGGTTCAAGGTGCATACAGACAACAAGTGTCAGGGGGCATTTTGATGACAAGTGTATTGAGCATTGTGATGACAATGGTCATGGACCATTGTGATGAGAAGACCATGGATAATTGTGATGACGAGCGTCATGGTGCATTGTGATGACAAGTGTTTTGGAATATTGTGATCACAAGGGTTTGGAGCATTGTTTTGACAGAGGTCATGGAGCATTTTGATTTCATTGTGATGACAATAACATGAAGCATTATGATGATGGACATGGTGCATTGTGATGACAGGTTTCATGGATCATTGAGATGAAAATGGGCATAGAGCATTGTGATTACAGGGTTCTTGGAGCATTGTGATGAGAACGGTCATGGAGCTTTGTGATGACAAGGCCATAGAACATCGTGATGGCAGGTGTCATGGAGCATTGTTATGACAGTGGTAATGGAGCATTGTGATGGCAAGGGCATGGATCATTGTGATGTGAAGGCCATGGAGTATTCTGATGACGTGTCATGGAGCTTTGTGAAGACAAGGGCATGGAGAAGTGTGATGAGAGCGTGCATGGAGCATTGTGATGACAATAACATGGAGCATTTTGATGCCAAGGGTCATGGATCTTTGTGATGACAAAGGTCATGGAGCATTTTGATGGCAAGGGCGTTGTGCATTGTGATGAGAAAGGCAGGGAGCATTCTGATGACAGGGTCTTTGAGCAATTTGATGAAAAGTGTCATGGAACATTTTGATGACAGGTGTTATGGAACATTGTGATGTCAGGGGTCATCGAACATTGTGATGATAAGTGCATGTAGCATTGTGATCACAGGAGTGACGGAGTATTGTGACAAATTGTGATGTAGCATTGTGATATCAGTGGTGAGAGTGCATTTTGATGAGAAGTGCATGGAGCATTGTGATGACAAGTGTCAAAGAGCATTGTGATGAAAAGTTCATGGAGCATTGTGGTTAAAAATGTCACAGAGACTGTTGATGACGAGGGCATGGATCATTGTGATGACAAAGGTCATGAAGCATTGTGATGACTGGAGTCATGGAGCATTGTGATGACAGGGGTCATGGAGCACTGTGAAAACAAGGGCATGGAGCATTGTGATGACAAGGGCATGGAACATTGGTCTAATAATTTTCATGGATTATTGTGATGACAGTTGGAATGGCGCATTGTGATGACAAGTGCCATTGAAAATTTTCATGACAAGGTCGAGAAGCATTGTGATGACAAGGTCCTGGAGCATTGTGGTGACAAAACCATGGTTGCCTTGTGATGAAAAGTCTCATGGAGCATACTGATGAAAAGGGGCATGGAGCATTGTGATTACAGTTGTCTTGGAACATTGTGATGACAAGGGCATGGAGCACTGTGAGGAGAAGACCAAGGAGCATTTTGATGGCATGCATCCTTGATCTTTGTGATGACAAGGGCATGGAGCATTTTGATTATATGGGTCTTGGAGCATTGTGATGAAAAGGGCATGGATCATTGTGATGAATAAGGCATGAAGCCTTGTCATGACAGGGTTCAAGGAGCATACAGACAACAAGTGTCAGGGAGCATTTTGATGACAATTGTATTGAGCATTGTGATGACAAGGGTCATTGAGCATTGTGATGAAAAGTTCATGGAGCATTGTGATGACAATGAAATGTAGCATTGTGATGCAAAGGGTCATGGATCTTTGTGATGACAAAGGTCATGGAGCATTCTAATGGCACGGGCATTGTGCATTGTGATGAGAAGGGCAGGGAGCATTTTGATGACAGGGTCATGGAGCAATTTGATGAAAAATATCATGGAACATTTTGATGACAGGTTTTATGGAACACTGTGATGTCAGGTGTCATGGAGCATTTTGATGAAAAGGATCATGGAGCATTTTGATGACAGGTGTTATGGAACATTGTGATGGCAGGGGTCATCGAACATTGTGATTATAAGTGCATGTATCATTGTGATGACAGGAGTCATGGAACATTGTGATGACAGGGGTGAGGGGGTATTGTGACCAATAGTTATGTAGCATTGGGATATCAGTGGTGAGAGAGCATTTTGATGAGATGTGCATGGAACATTGTGATGAGAAGTTTTATGCAGCATGGTGATGAGAAGTTTGTGGAGCACTGTGATGACAAGCGCATGGTGCATTGAGATGACATGTGTCATGAAGCATTTTGCTAACAAGCGCATGGAGCATTGTGATGACAAGGGTCATGGAGCACTGTGCTGACAAAGGCATAGAGCATTGTGATGTCAAGGGTCAAAGAGCATTGTGATGAAAACTTCATGGAGCATTGTCGTTAAAAAGGTCACAGAGACTGTTGATGACGAGGACATGGACAATTGTGATGACAAAGTTCATGAAGCATTGTGATGACTGGAGTCACGGAGCATTGTGATGACAGGGGCCATGGAGCATTGTGATAACAAGGGCATGGAGCATTGTGATGACAAGGGCATGGAGCATTGTTCTAATAAGTTTCAAGGATTCTTGTGATGACAGTTGGAATGGCACATTGTGATGACAAGGGCATGGAGCATTGTGATGACCAGGTCATGCATTATTGTGAAGACAGGTGTCAGGGAGAATTGTGATGACATATGTAATGGCCCATTGTGATGACAATGGCATGGAGCATTGTGATGCCAAGTATCATGGAGGATTCTGATGACAAAGGTAATGGAGCATTGTGATGACAATGGCTTGGAGTATTGTGATGACAAGGGTCATGGAACATTGGGCTGAAAATGTTCATGGAGTATTGTGATGACAGGTGTCATGGAGCATTGTGATGACTAGGGAATTGAACATTGTGATGACAAGATTCCCGAATCATTGTGTTGTCAGGTGTCATGGAGTGTTATGATGACAGTGGTCATGGAGCATTGTGACGATATTGGCCAATGAGCATTGTGATGAAAAGACCTTGGGTAATTGTGATGTCGAGCATCAAGGAGCACTGTAATGACATGGGGCATGAAGCATTGTGATGACAGGTGTCAGGGAGCATTGTGATGACAGGGGTCATGGAGCATTGTGATGACAAGTGCATGGAACATTGCAATGTCAAGTGGATGGAGAATTGTGATGAAAAGAGCATGTAACATTTTGATGAGAAGTGTCATGTAGCATTGTGATGACAAGGACGTGGAGAATTGTGATTACAAGGGACATGGAGCATTGTGATAACCCGGGCATGGTGCATTGTGATGACAGGGGACATGGAGCATTATTATGAGAATGGCCATGGTGCATTCTGACATAAGATATCACTTATGAAAGGAATGTAACATGGCTACATATGAACTGATTTAGGGAAGAGAACAGAGTCTCAGATTTAGAAAACAATCTAACGCTTGCTTAAGAGGAAAGAGAGGTGGGGAGATGCACAAAACATAAGATTGATATTAGCACAGGTACCGTTCCATAATCCAAAAACAGAAGATAGCAGCCCTACTCCTTCCTCAGTGAACGGACCTGAACATCCTTATTCCCCGCAGAGAAATATATCTGACTAGTAAGAATTTTAAAACCTATGTATTGATATGTCTCTGTAAGGGAACCAAGTGTGTCTAGAACGACATAAACATGGCAGTGAGAATCAGCTGAAACCCACTATAAAAAGGAATTTCAAAACAAAACATAAAAACTGTAAAATTCTTACACAATACCTTCAGGGGTTCTGATGAAACCTGGAATGACCCTATCTACAATGACAGCTGGATGTGGCATAACGCTGGTCACTTGTGACTGAGAGGATTGGTGAGATTGGGTGAAAAAATGCAGACCCTTTAAAGCAATAATGCCTGCCACACATTCCATGGTTCCCAACTCTCCAGGTAGAAGGGAATATCACTACAGTTATAACGTGTATGGGAACCTAGAGAATGGAAACCATCTGATGGTGAAAGGTTTCTAAAACTCTACTTGTGCTCCAGTTTGACATTCCAACTGCTTTACTATCAATCTCCCAACTTGGAAAGTCAGCCACTATAACCTCCTGGTTCGCACAGTTGGCAAATTGTGCACAGGATATAAGGAAAGAGAGAGAACCAATGAGAGAGTAGCTGTAGGCATTTGGACGGCCACATGTCTCTCTAATTTCCCGTCACAAAGAGGAATTAACCAAAGTCTCAGCCTGCCCCCCAGAACCAGTATAAGTCTAGAAGCAAAACTGTTGATTTGCGGTCAGCTCACAAAAACGCGAGTTGAAAAATGGAGCTCAGGGCCACAGCAATTCACTAACCTGCAGAGTTATAAATGACTAGTCGCTACCAAAAATCTGTTGAGGGAAAGCCACGAGGTGGAAGGGAAAATGAGTAAGAATGGCATGAAACAGATTTCAAGAGGTACATTGGAATCGCCTTTAAAAACAGGAAAAGCATTACAACTTCGAAAATTATGGAAATGGCCATAAAGGGCATATGGGTTTTCACGTGAATATATTCAGGAGAAAACACATATGCCCTTTTTGGACAAGCAAGCAAGCGGGAAATGCAAATTGGCAATACAAAGAAGTATCACTTCCCACCGGTCAAAAGGGACATCCGCAAAAAGTGTAAAAACCAGAAAGGCAAGACAGGCCCTGTAGAACAGGGAGCCTTGTTATGCTGACGGGCGGGATGTAAATTGCTAACTGCCTCTCTGGAGGAGTGCATTGTGTTCCCTAAAACAAGTAAACAACAGAGCTACAGAGCCAAGGGCACTTCCAGTCTAGGGAATAAACCTTGGGAAAACTGAAAATAAATAAGACAGATCGACACCAAAATTCAGGGCTGCACTGCTTACAAAAACCTCAACTTGCGTACACCTTAAATATCCCAGGAAAGACAAAAATGGTTCAAGAAATTGTGGTAATTACGTACGATGGAATATCCCTCAGCCATGAAATCAATGTCATAAGGCCAGTAGCAGCAAAATGAGTGGATTTAGGTACGATAATTCTAAGTGAAATAAGTCACACAGAAAAAGAAACTTATCATAAGATATCACTTATGAAGATCCTGTAAACATGGCTACACATGAACTGAGTTAGGAAAGAGAAGAGAGACTCACATTTAAAAAACACGCTTATGCCTGCTTAAGGGGGAAGGAGAGGTGGGGTGATGCATAAAATCAGAGTTTGATATTAGTACAGGTACCTTTCCAAAAACCAAATACGGAATAGACAAGACCTACACCTTCCTCAGTGAAAGGGACTCAACACCCCATATTCACCACAGAGTAATATATCTTACTAGTATGAATCTTAAAACGTATGTATTGATATGTCTCCGTAAGGGAATCAAGTGTGTCTAGACTGGCATAAACATGACATTGAGAATCAGCTAAAACCCACTACAAAAAGGAATTTCAAATACAAAACAAAAAAACAGCGAAATTTCTTACAATTCCTTCAAGGTCTCTGATGAAACCTGAAATGACCCTATGTACAATGACAGCTGGATGTGGCATAAGGCTGGATACTTGGGACTGAAAGGATTGGTGAGATTGGGTGAGCAAATGCAGACCCTTTAAAGCAATAATGAGTGGCACCCATTCCATGGGTCCCAACTCTCCAGGTTGAAGGGAATATTACTACAGCTATAACATGTACGGGAAACCTAGAGAATGGACACACAGTGAATATGAAAGGTCTCTAAAATTCAACTAATAGTCCCTCTCCTGGTGCTCCGGATTGACTTTCCAACTGCTTTACTATCAATCTCCCAACTTGGAGAGACAGCCCCTTTAACCTCCTGGTTCTCACAGGTTGCCAGCTTGGCAGAGGATGAAAGGGAAGAGGGAGAACCAATGAGAGAATAGCTGTTAGGCATTTGGACGGGAACATGTCCCTCTAATTTCCCGGCCGGAAGAAGAAGTAACCAAAGTCTCAGCCACCCACCGGACACCAGTATAGTTCCTGAACCAAAGTTTGGACTTGCATTCAACACACAAAAAAAGGGGTTGAAAAATGGAGCTCAGGGGAACAGCAATTCACAAACTGGCAGAGAAATATAGGACAACTATCGTCCAAATATCTGTTTAATGGAAGGCAACGAGGCAGACTTGAAAGTGAGGCAGAATAGCAGCAAACAGATTTCAAGAGGTATGTTGGAATCACCTTTAAAGCACAGGAAGAGGGGCACAACTTCGACAATGATGCACTTGGCCAAAAAGGGCGTATTCCTTTTCTCCTGTATATATTCAGGAGAAAAGGAATACGCCATTTTTGGCCATCCAGCAAGCGGGCAATGCAAATCTGCACTACAAAGAATTATCACCTCCAACCAGTCAAAAGGGATATCTGCAAGATGTGTAAAAAGCAGAAAGGCAAGACAGCCCCTGGAGAACTGGGAGCCTTGTTATGCTGATGGGCGGGACATAAATTGACAACTGCCTCTCTGGAGGAGTGCATTGTGTTCCCCAAAACAAGTAAACAACAGAGCTACAGAGCCAAGGGCACTTCCAGCCTAGTGAATATACCTTGGGAAAACTGAAAATCAATAAGACAGAGCCACCCCCCAAATTTAGGGCTGCACTGCTTACAAGAACCTCAACTTGTGTACATCTTAAATATCCCAGGAAAGATAAAAATGGTTCAAGAAATTGGGGTACATATGTACGATGGAATATCCCTCAGCCATGAAATGAATGTCATAAGACCAGTAGCAGCAAAATGAGTGGATTGAGGTACGATGATTCTAAGTGAAATAAGTCACAGAGAAAAAGAAACTTATCATAAGATATCACGTATGAAGTTCCTGTAAACATGGCTACACATGAACTGAGTTAGGAAAGAGAACAGAGTCTCACATTTAGAAAACACTCTTATGCCTGCTTAAGGGGGAAGGAGAGGTGGGGTGATGCATAAACCCAGAGTTTGATATTAGTACATGTACCTTTCCAAAAATCAGATATGGAATAGACAAGACCTACACCTACCTCAGTGAAAGGCACTCAAAACCCCATATTACCTGCAGAGGAATATATCTGACTAGTAAAAATCTTATAACCTATTTATTGATATGTCTCCATGAGGCAATCAAGTGTTTCTAGACTGGCATAAACATGGCAGTGAGAATCAGCTCACACCCACTATAAAAAGGAATTTCAAACACACAAAAAAAAGAGGAAATTCTTTACAATTTCTTCAGGGTCTTTGACGAAACCTGGAATGACCCTATCTACATCGACAGCTGGATGTGGCATAAGGCTGGACACTTCGGACTGAGAGGATTGGTGAGATTGGGTGAGCAAATACAGACCCCTTAAAGCAATAATGTGTGGCACCCATTCCATGGGTCCCAACTCTCCAGGTTGAAGGGAATATTACTACAGATATAACATGTATGGGAAACCTAGAGAAAGTACACTCTGTGAATACAAAAGGTTTCTAAAACTCAACTAATAGTCCCTCTGCTGGTGCTCTGGTTTGACTTTCCAACTGCTTTACTATCAATCTCCCAAATTGGAGAAACAGCCCCTTTAACTTCCTAGTTTTCCCAGGTTGCCAATTTGGCAGAGGATGAAAGGGAAGAGGGAGAATCACGGAGAGATTAGCTGTTAGGCATTTGGACGGTCACATGTCACTCTAATTTCATGTCAGGAAGGAGAATTAACCAAAGACTCAGCCAAGCACAGTAAACCAGTATAGGTCGTGAAGCAGTCTTTTGGAATTGCGTTCAGCTCACAAAAACGAGTTCAAAAAAGGAGCTCAGGGGCACAGCAATTCACAAAGAGGCAGAGTAATAAAGGACAACTATCATCCAAAAATCTGTTGAGTGAAGGCAACGAGGCGGACTTGAAAGCGAGGCAGAATAGCAGGAAACAGATTTCAAGAGGTACGTAGGAATTGCCTTGAAAGAACAGGTAGAGGAAACAACTTTGTCAATGATGCACTTGGCCAAATAGGGCATATGCATTTTCTCCTGAATATAATCAGGAGAAATCACATACGCCCTTTTTCGCCAAGCAATCAAGCGGGCAATGCAAATCTGCACTACAAAGAAGCATCACTTCCCACCAGTCAAAAGGGACATCCACAAAATGGGTAAAAACCAGAAAGGCAAGACAGGCCCTGGAGAACAGCGAGCCTTGTAATACTGATGGGTGGGATGTAAATTGCCAACTGCCTCTATGAAGGAGTGCATTGTGTTCCGTAAAAGAAGTAATCAACAGAGCTACAGAGCCAAGGGCACTTCCAGTATAGGGAATATACCTTGGGAAAACTGAAAATCAATAAGACAGAGCCACCCCAAAATTTAGGGCTGCACTGCTTACAAGAACGTCAACTTGGGTACACCTTAAGTATCCCAGGAAAGATAAAAATGGTTCAAAAAATTGTGGAACTTACATATGATGGAATATCCCTCAGCCATGAAATCAATGTCATAAGACCAGTAGCAGCAAAATGAGTGGATTCAGGTATGATGACTCTAAGTGAAATAAGTCACACAGAAAAAGAAACGTATCATAAGATATCACTTATGAAGATCCTGTAAACATGGCTACACATGAACTGAGTTAGGAAAGAGAAGAGAGTCTCATATTTAGAAAACACGCCTATGCCAGCTTAAGGGGGAAGGAGAGGTCGGGAGATGCATAAAACCAGAGTTTGTTATAAGCACAGGTACCGTTCCAAAAACCAAGTATGGAATAGAAAAGACCTACACCTTCCTCACTGAAAGGGACTCAAAACCCCATATTTCCCGCAGAAAAATATAACTGACTAGTAAGAATCTTAAAACCTATGTATTGATATGTCTCCGTAAGAGAATCAAAAATTTCTAAACTGGCATAATCATGGCAGCGAGAATCAGCTCAAACCCAATATAAAAAGGAAATTCAAAAACAAAACAAAAAAACAGGGAAATTCTTTACAATTCCTTCAGGGTCTCTGATGAAACCTGGAATGACCCTATCTACAACGACAGCTGGATGTGGCATAAGGCTGGACACATGGGACTGAGAGGATTGGTGAGATAGGGTGAGCAAATGCAGACCCTTTGAAGCAATAATGCAAGGCACCCATTCCATGGGCTCCAACTCTCCAGGTTGAAGGGAATATTACTGCAGCTATTACATGTACGGGAAACCAAGAGAATGGACACACTGTGAATACGAAAGGTCTCTAAAACTCAACAAATAGTCCCTCTCCTGGTACTCCGGTTTGACTTTCCAACTGCTTTACTATTAATCTCCCAACCTGGAGAGACAGCACCTTTAACCTCCTGTTTTGCACAGGTTGCCAATTTGGCAAAGGATGAAAGGGAAGAGGGAGAACCAAAGAGAGAGTAGCTGTTAGGCATTTGGACGGGCACATGTCACTCTTAATTCCCGGGAGGAAGAAGAATTAACCAAAGTCTCAACCACCTACCGGTAACCAGTATAGGTCCTGAACCATAATTTTGGACTTGCATTCAGCTCACAAAAAACGAGTTGAATAATGGAGCTCAGCGACAGAGCAATTCAGAAACTGGCAGAGTAATAAAGGCCAACATTCGTCCAGAAATCTGTTGAGGGAAGACAATGAAGCGGACTTGAAAGTGAGGCCGAATAGAAGGAAACAGATTTCAAGAGGTACGTTGGAATCGTCTGTAAAGCACAGGAAGAGGGGCACAACTTCCACAATGATGCACTTGGCCAAAAATGCGTATGCATTTTCTCCTGAATATATGCAGGAGAAAACGCATACGCCATTTTGGCCAAGCAAGCAAGCGGGCAATGCAAATCTGCACTACAAAGAAGTATCACTTCCCACCGGTCAATAGGGACATCCACAAAATGTGTAAATTCCAGAAAGGCAAGACAGGCCCTGGAGAACACGGAGCTTTGTTATGCTGATGGGCGGGATGTAAATTGCCAACTGACTCACTGGAGGAGTGCATAGTGTTCCCTAATACAAGTAAACAACAGAGCTACAGAGCCAAGGGCACTTCCAGTCTAGGGAATATACCTTGGGAAAACTGAAAATCAATAAGACAGAGCCACCCCCCAAATTTAGGGCTGCACTGTTAACAAGAACGTCAACTTCAGTACCCCTTAAATATCACGGGAAAGATAAAAATGTTTCAAAAAATTGTGCTACTTACGTACGATGAAGTATCCCTCAGCCATGAAATCAATGTCATAAGTCCAGTAGCAGCAAAATGAGTGGATTCAGGTACGATGATTCTAAGTGAAATAAGTCACACAGAAAAAGAACCTTATCATAAGATATCACTTATGAAGATCCTGTAAACATGGCTACAAATGAACTGAGTTAGGAAAGAGAACAGAGTCTCACATTTAGAAAACACTCTTATGCCTGCTTAAGAGGGAAGGAGAGGTGGGGTGATGCTTAAAGCCAGAGTTTGATATAAGCACATGTACTGTTCCAAAAACCAAATATGGAATAGAGAAGACCTACACATTCCTCAGTGAAAGGGATTCAAAACCCCATATTTCCCGCAGAGGAATATATCTGACTAGTAAGAATCTTAAAACCTATGTATTGATATGTCTCCATAAGGGAATCAAGTGTGTCTAGACTGGCATAAACATGGCAGTGAGAATCAGCTCAAACCCACTATAAAAAGGAATTTCAAAAACAAAACCAAAAAACAGGCAAATTCTTTACAATTCCTTCAGGGTCTCTGATGAAAACTGGAATGACCCTATCTACAATGACAGCTGGATGTGGCATAAGGCTGGACACATGGGACTGAGAGAATTGGTGAGATTGGGTGAGCAAACGCAGACACTTTAAAGCAATAATGCATGGCACCCATTCCATGGGTCCCAACTCTCCAGGTTGAAGGGAATATTACTATAGCTATAACATGTATGGGAATCCTAGAGAATGGACACACTGTGAATATGAAAGGTCTGTAAAACGCAACGAATAGTCCCTCTCCTGGTGCTCCGGTTTGACTTTCCAACTGATTTACTATCAATCTCCCAACTTGGAGAGCTAGCCCCTTTAACCTCCTGGTTCTCATAGGTTGCCAATTTGGCAGAGGATGAAAGGGAAGAGGGAGAACCAAAGAGAGAGTAGCTGTTAGGCATTTGGACGGGCACATGTCACTCTAATTGCCCGGCAGGAAGAAGAATTAACCAAAGTCTCAGCCACTCACCGGGAAAGAGTATAGGTCCTGAACCAAAACTTTGGACTTGCATTCAGCTCACAAAAAACGAGTTGAAAAATGGAGCTCAGGGGCAGAGCAATTGACAAACTGCCAGAGTAATAAAGGCCAACTATCGTCCAGAAATCTGTTGAGGGAAGGCAACGAAGTGGACTTGAAATTCAGGCTGAATAGCAGGAAACAGATTTCAAGATGTACGTTGGAATCGTCTGTAAAGCACAGGAAGAGGAGCAGAACTTCGACAATGATGCACTTGGCCACAAAGGGCATATGCATTTTCTCCTGAATATATGCAGGAGAAAACGCATACGCCCTTTTTGGCCAAGCAAGCAAGCGGGCAATGCAAATCTGCACTAAAAAGAAGTATCACTTACCACCGTTCCAAAGGGACATCCACAAAATGGGTAAAAACCAGAAAGGCAAGAGATGCCTTGGAGAACAGGGAGCCTTGTTATGCTGATGGGCGGGATGTAAGTTGTCAACTGCCTCTCTGGAGGATTGCATTGTGTTCCCTAAAACAAGTAAACAACAGAGCTACAGAGCCAAGAGCACTTCTAGTTTAGGGAATATACCTTGGGCAAACCGAAAATCAATAAGACAGAGCCAGTCCATAATTTAGGGCAGCACTTCTTTCAAAAACCTCAACTTGTCTACACCATAAATATCCCAGGAAACATAAAAATGGTTCAAAAAATTGTGGTACTTACGTACGATGGAATATCCCCCAGCCATGAAATCAATGTCATAAGACCAGTAGGAGCAAAATGAATGGATTCAGGTACGTTGATTCTAAGTGAAATAAGTCACACAGAGAAAGAAACTTATCATAAGATATCACTTATGAAGTTCCTGTAAACATGGTTACAGATGAAGTGACTTAGGAAAGAGAAAAGAGTTTGACATTTAGAAAACATTCTTATGCCTGCTTAAGGGGGAAGGAGAGGTGGGTTGATGCATTAAACCAGATTTTGATAAGAGTTCAAGTACCGTTCCAAAAAACAAATAGGGAATAGACAAGAACTACACCTTCCTCAGTGAAAGGGACTCAACTCCCCATATTCCATGCAGAGGGATATAACTTACTAGTCAGAATCTTAAAACCTATGTATTCATATGTCCCCATAATGGAATCAAGTGTGTCTAGACTGGCATAAACATGGTAGTGAGAATCAGCTCAAACACACTATAAAATGGAATTTCAAAAAGAAAACAAAAAAACAGGGAAATTCTTTTCAATCCCTTCAGGGTCTCTGATGAAACCTGGAATGACCCTATCTACAACGACTGCTGGATGTGGCATAAGGCTGGACACATGGGACTGAGAGGATTGGTGAGATTGGGTGAGCAAATGCAGACCCTTTAAATCAATAATGCATGGCACCCATTCCATGGGTCCCAACTCTCCAGGGTGAAGGGAATATTACTACAGCTATAACATGTACAGGAAACCTAGAGAATGGACACACTGTGAATACGAAAGGTCTCTAAAACTCAACAAATAGTCCCTCTCCTGGTGCTCCAGTTTGACTTTCCAACTGCTTTACTATCAAACTCCCAACTTGGAGAGACAGCCCCTTTAACCTCCTGTTTCACACAGGTTGCCAATTTGGCAGAAGATGAAACGGAAGAGTGAGAACCAATGAGAGCGTAGCTGTTAGGCATTTGGACGGGCACATGTCACTCTTGTTTCCCGGGAGGAAGAAGAATTAACCAAAGTCGTAGCCACCCACAGGGAACCAATATAGGTCCTGAACCAAAATTTTGCACATGCGTTCAGCTCACAAAAAACGAGTTGATAAATGGAGCTCAAGGGCACAGTAATTCACAAACTGGCAGAGTAATAATGGAAAACTATCATTCAAAAATCTGTTGAGGGAAGGCAACGAGGTGGACTTGAAAGCGAGGCAGAATAGCAGGAAACAGATTTCAAGAGGTACATTGGAATCGCCTGTAAAGCACAGGAAGAGGGGCACAACATCGACAATGATGCACTTGGCCAAAAAGGGCGTATGCATTTTCTCCTGAATATATGCAGGAGAAAACGCATACGCCCTTTTTGGCCAAGCAAGCAAGCGGGCAATGCAAATATGCACTACAAAGAAGTATCACATGCCACCGGTCAAAAGGGACATCCACAAAATGGGTAAACACCATAAAGGCAAGACAGGCCCTGGAGAACAGGGAGCCGTGTTATGCTGATGGGCGTGATGTAAATGGCCAACTGCCTCACTGGAGGAGTGCACTGTGTTACCTAAAACAAGTAAACAACACATCTACAGAGCAAAGGGCACTTCCAGTCTAGGGAATATACCTTGGAAAACTGAAAATCAATAAGACAGAGGCAGCCCCAAATTTAGGGCTGCACTGCTTACAACAACCTCAACTTGTATACACCTTAAATATCCCTGGAAACATAAAAGTGTTTCAAAAAATTGTGGTACTTACGTACGATGGAATATCCCTCAGCCATGAAATCAATGTCATAAGACCAGTAGCAGCAAAATGAGTGGATTCAGGTACGATGATTCTAAGTGAAATAAGTCACACAGAAAAATAAGCTTATCATAGGATATCACTTATGAAGATCCTGTAAACATGGCTACACATGAACTGAGTTAGGAAAGAGAACAGAGTCTCACATTTAGAAAACACTCTTATGCCTGCTTAAGGGGGAAGGAGAGGTGGAGTGATGCATAAATCCAGAGTTTGATATAAGAACAGGTACCGTTCCCAAAACCAACTATGGAATAGACAAGACCTACCTATACCTTCCTCAGTGAAAGGGACTCAAACCACATATTTCCCACAGGGGAATATATGTGACTAGTAAGAATCTTAAAACCTATGTATTGATATGTCTCTGTAAGGGATACAATTGTGTCTAGACTGGTATAAACATGGCAGCGAGAATCAGCTCAAACCCACTATAAAAAGAAATTTCAAAAACAAAACAAAAAAACAAGGAAATTATTTACAATTCCTTCAGGGTCTCTGATGAAACGTGGAATGACCCTGTCTACAATGACAGCTGGATGTGGCATAAGGCTGGACAGTTGGGACTGAGAGGATTGGTGAGATTGGGTGAGCCAATGCAGACCCTTTAAAGCAATAGTGCATCGCACACATTCCATGGGTCCCAACTCTCCCGGTTGAAGGGAATATTACTACCGCAATAACATGTACGGGAAACCTAGAGAATGGACACACTGTGAATACGAATGGTTTCTAAAACTCAATGAATAATCCCTCTCCTGGTGCTCCATTTTGAATTTCCAAATGCTTTACTATCAATCTCCCAACTTGGAGAGAGAGCCCCTTTAACCTCCTGGTTCCCACAGGTTTCAAATATGGCAGAGGATGAAAGGGAAGAGGGAGAACCAATGAGAGAGTAGCTGTTAGGCATTTGGACGGGCACATGTCACTCTAATTGCCTGGCAGGAAGAAGAATTAACCAAAGTCTCAGCCACTCACCGGGAAACAGTATAGGTCCTGAACCAAAATTTTGGACTTGCATTCAGCTCACAAAAAACGAGTTGAAAAATGGAGCTCAGGGGCAGAGCAATTGACAAACTGGCAGAGTAATAAAGGCCAACTATCGCCCAGAAATCTGTTGAGGGAAGGCAACGAAGTGGACTTGAAATTCAGGCTGAATAGCAGGAAACAGATTTCAAGATGTACGTTGGAATGGTCTGTAAAGCACAGGAAGAGGGGCACAACTTCGACACTGATGCACTTGGCCAAAATGGGCATATGCATTTTCTCCTGAATATATTCAGGAGAAAACGCATACGCCCTTTTTGGCCAAGCAAGCAAGCGGGCAATGCAAATCTGCACTAAAAAGAAGTATCACTTACCACCGTTCCAAAGGGACATACACAAAATGGGTAAAAACCAGAAAGGCAAGACAGGCCTTGGAGAACAGGGAGCCTTGTTATGCTGATGGGCGAGATGTAAGTTGTCAACTGCCTCTCTAGAGGTTTACATTGTGTTCCCTAAAACAAGTAAACAACAGAGCTACAGAGCCAAGAGCACTTCCAGTCTAGGGAATATACCTTGGGCAAACCGAAAATCAATAAGACAGAGCCAGTCCATAATTTAGGGCAGCACTTCTTACAAAAACCTCAACTTGTCTACAGCATAAATATCCCAGGAAACATAAAAATGGTTCAAAAAATTGTGGTACTTACGTACGATGGAATATCCCCCAGCCATGAAATCAATGTCATAAGACCAGTAGCAGCAAAATGAGTGGATTCAGGTACGATGATTCTAAGTGAAAGAAGTCACACAGAGAAAGAAACTTATCATAAGATATCACTTATGAAGTTCCTGTAAACATGGCTACATATGAATTGACTTAGGAAAGAGAAAAGAGTTTGACATTTAGAAAATATTCTTATGCCTGCTTAAGGGGGAAGGAGAGGTGGGGTGATGCATTAAACCAGATTTTGATATTAGTTCAGGTACCGTTCCAAAAACCAAATATGTAATAGACAAGAACTACACCTTCCTCAGTGAAAGGGACTCAACTCCCCATATTCCATGCAGAGGGATATAACTTACTAGTCAGAATCTTAAAACCTATGTATTGATATGTCTCCATAAGGGAATCAAGAGTGTGTAGAGTGGCATAAACATGGCAGCGAGAATCAGCTCAAACCCACTATAAAAAGGTATTTGAAAAACAAACAAACAAAAAAAATTCTTTACAATTCCTTCAGGGTCTCTGATGAAACCTGGAATGACCCTATCTACAATGACAGCTGAATGTGGCATAAGGCTGGACACATGGGACTGAGAGGATTGGTGAGATTGGGTAAGCAAATGCAGACCCTTTAAAGCAATAATGCATGAATCCCATTCCATGGTTCCCATGTCTCCAGGTTGAAGGGAATTTTACTACAGCTATAACATGTACGGGAAACCTAGAGAATGGACACACTGTGAATACAAAAGATCTCTAAAGCTCAATGAATACTCACTCTTCTGGTTCTCCGGTTTGACTTTCCAACTGCTTTACTATCAATCTCCCAACTTGGAGAGACAGCATCTTTAACCTCCTGGTTAGCACAGGTTGCCAATTTGGCAGAGGATGAAAGGGAAGAGGGAGAACCAATGAGAGAGTAGCTGTTAGGCATTTGGACGTGCATATGTCACTCTTATTTCCCGTGAGGAAGAAGAATTAATCAATGTCTCAGCAACCCAATGGGAACCAGTATAGGTCTTGAACCAAAATATTAGACTTGCGTTCAGCTCACAAAAAACGAGTTAAATAATGGAGCTCAGGGGCACAACAATTCACAAACTGCCAGAGTAATAAAGGACAACTCTCGTCCAAAAATCTGTTGACGGTAGGCAACTAGGTGGACTTGAAAGCGAGGCAGAATAGCAGGAAACAGATTTCAATAGGTACGTTGGAATCCCCTTTAAAGCACAGGAAGAGGGGCAAAACTTCGACAATGATGCACTTGGCCAAAAAGGGCGTGTGCATTTTCTCCTGAATATATTCAGGAGAAAACGCATATGCCCTTTTTGGCCAAGCAAGCAAGCGGGCAATGCAAATCTGCACTACAAAGTAGTATCACTACCCACCGGTTAAAAGGGACATCCACAAAATGGGTAAAAACCAGAAAGGCAAGACAGGCCCTGGAAAACAGGGAGCCTTGTTATGCTGATGGGCTGGATGTAAATTGCCAACTACCTCTCTGGAGGAGTGCATTGTGTTCCCTAAAACAAGTAAACAACAGAGCTACAGAGCCAAGGGCACTTCCAGTCTAGGGAATATACCTTGGGAAAACTGAAAATCAATAAGACAGAGCCAACCCAAAATTTAGGGCTGCACTGCTTACAAGAACCTCAACCTGGGTACACCTTAAATATCACAGGAAAGATAAAATTGGTTCAAAAAATTGTGGTACTTACGTACGATGGAATATCCCTCAGCCATGAAATCAATGTCACAGGACCAGTAGCAGCAAAATGAGTGGATTCAGGTACGATGATTCTAAGTGAAATAAGTCACACAGAAAAAGAAGCTTATCATAAGATATCACTTATGAAGATCCTGTAAACATGGCTACACATGAACTGAGTTAGGAAAGAGAACAGAGTCTCACATTTAGAAAACACACTTATGCCTGCTTAAGGGGGAAGGAGAGGTGGGTTGATGCATAAAACCAGAGTTTGATATAAGCACAGGTACCGTTCCAAAAACCAACTATGGAATAGACAAGATCTACCTACAACATCCTCAGTGAAAGGGACTCAAAATCCCATATTTCCCGCAGAAGAATATATCTGACTAGTAAGAATCTTAAAACCTATGTATTGATATGTCTCTGTAAGGGAATCAAGTGTGTCTAGACTGGCATAAACATGGCTGCAAGAATCAGCTCAAACCCACTATAAAAAGGAATTTCAAAAACAAAACAAATAAACAGGGAAATTCTTTACAATTCCTTCAGGGTCTCTGTTGAAACCTGGAATGACCCTATCTTCAACGACAGCTGGATGTCGCATAAGGATGGACACATGGGACTGAGAGGATTGGTGAGATTGGGTGAGCAAATGCAGACCCTTTAAAGCAATAATGCATGGCACCAACTCCATGGGTCCCAACTCTACAGGGTGAAGGGAATATTACTACAGCTATAACATGTACGGGAAACCTAGAGAATGGACACACTCTGAATAAGAAAGGTCTCTAAATATCAACGAATAGTCCCTCTCCTGGTGCTCTGGTTTGACTTTCCAACTACTTTACTATCAATCTCCCAAACAGAAGAGACAGCACCTTTAACCTCCTGGTTCGCACATGTTGCCAATTTGGCAGAGGATGAATGGGAAGTGGGAGAACCAATGAGAGAGTAGCGGTTAGGCATTTGGACGGGCACATGTCACTCTTATATCCCGGGAGGAAGAAGAATTAACCAAAGACTCAGCCACCCACCGAAAACCAGTATAGGTTCTGAAAAAAAATATTGAACTTGCGTATAGCTCACAAAAAACGAGTTACAAAATGGAGCTCAGGGGCACAGCAATTCAAAAACTGGCAGAATAATAATGGTCAACTATGGTCCAAAAATCTTTTGAGGGAAGGCAACGAGGTGGACTTGAAAGCGAGCGAGAATAGCAGGAAACAGATTTCAAGAGGTACGTTGGAATCACCTTTAAAGCACAGAAAGAGGGGCACAACTTCGATAATGATGCACTTGGCCAAAAAGGGCCTATGTGTTTTCTCCTGAATATATTCAGGAGAAAACACATAGGCCCTTTTTGTCCAAGCAAGCAAGCGGTCAATGCAAATCTGCACTACAAAGTACTATCACTTCCCACCAGTCAAAAGTGACATCCACAAAATGGATAAATACCAGAAAGGCAAGAGAGACCCTGGAGAACAGGGAGCCTTGTTATGCTGATGGGTGGGATGTAAATTGCCAATTGTCTCTCTGGAGGAGTGCATTGTGTTCCTTAAAACAAGTAAACAACAGAGCTACAGAGCCAAGGGCACTTCCAATCTAGGGAATATACACTGGGAAAACTGAAAATCAATAAGACAAACCCATCCCAAAATTTAGGGCTGCACTGCATAAAAGAACATCAACTTGGGAACACCTTAAGTATTCCAGGAAAGATAAAAATGGTTCAAAAAATTGTGGTACTTACATATGATGGAATATCCTTCAGCCATGAAATCAATGTCATAAGACCAGTAGCAGCAAAATGAGTGGATTCAGGTACGATGATTCTAAGTGAAATAAGTCACACAGAAAAAGAAACTTATCATAAGATATCACTTATGAAGATCCTGTAAACATGGCTACACATGAACTGAGTTAGGAAAGAGAAGAGAGTCTCACATTTAGAAAACACTCTTATGCCTGCTTAAGGGGAAGGAGAGGTGTGGTGATGCATAACACCAGAGTTTGATATAAGCAGAGGTACCGTTCAAAAAACCAAATAAGGAATAGACAAGACCTACACCTTACTCTGTGAAAGGGACTCAAAACCCCATATTCCCCACAGAGTAATATATGTGACTAGTAAGAACTTTAAAACCTATGTATTGATATGTCTCCGTAAGGGAATCAATTGTGTCTAGAATGGCATAAACAGGTCAGTGAGAATCAGCTCAAACACACTATAAAATGAAATTTCAAAAACAAAACAAAAAAACATGGAATTTCTTTACAATTCCTTCAGGGTCTCTGATGAAACCTGGAATGACCATGTCTACAACGACATCTGGATGTGGCATAAGGCTGGACACTTGGGACTGAGAGGATTGGTGAGATTGGGTGAGCAAATGTAGACCCTTTAAAGCAGTACTGCATGGCACCCATTCCATCAGTCCAAACTCTCCTGGTTGAAGGTAATATTACTATACATATAACAAGTAAGGGAAACTTAGAGAATGGACACACTGTGAATACAAAATGTTTCTTCAACTCAACAAATAGTCCCTCTCCTGGTGCTCCGGTTTGACTTTCCAACTGCTTTACTATCAATCTGCCAACTTGGAGAGACAGCTGCTTTAACCTCCTGGTCCGCAAAGGTTGCCTATTTGGCAAAGGATGAAAGAAAAGAGGGAGAACCAATGAGAGAGTAGCTGTTAGGCATTTGAACGGGCACATATCACTCTAATTTCCCAGCAGGAAGAAGAATTAACCAAAGTCTCAGCCACCCAGCGGGAACCAGTATAGGTCCTGAATCACAATTTTGGACTTGGGTTCAGCTCACAAAAAACGAGTAGAAAAATGGAGATCAGTGGCACAGCAATTCACAAACTGGCAGAGTAATAAAGGACTACTATCGTCCAAAAATCTGTTGAGGGAAGGCAACGAGGCGGACTTGAAACGAGGCAGAATAACAGGAAACAGATTTCAAGAGTTACGTTGGAATCGGCTTTAAAGCACAGGAAAAGGGACACAACTTCGACAATGATGCACTTGGCCAAAGAGGGCTTATGCGTTTTCTCTTGAATATATTCAGGAGAAAACGCATACACCCTTTTTGGACAAGCAAGCAAGCGGGCAATGCAAATCTGCACTACAAAGGTGTATCACTTCCCAGTGGTCAAAAGGGACATCCTCAAAATGTGTAAAAATTAGAAAGGCAAGACAGGCCCTTGAGAACAGGGAGCCTTTTTATGCTGATGGGCGGGATGTAAATTGCCAACTGCCTCTCTGGATGAGTGCATTGTGTTCCCTAAAACTAGTAAACAATAGAGCTACAGAGCCAAGGGCACTTCCAGTCTAGGGAATATACCTTGGGAAAACTGAAAATCAAAAAGACAGAGCCTCCCCAAAATTTAGGGCTGCACTGCTTACAAAAACGTCAACTTTGGTACACTTTAAATATCCCAGGAAAGATAAAAATTGATCAAAAAATTGTGGTACTTACGTACGATGGATTATCCCTCAGCCATGAAATCAATGTCCTAAGGCCAGTAGCAGCAAAATGAGTGGATTCAGGTACGATGATTCTAAGTGAAATAAGTCACACAGAAAAAGAAACTTATCATAAGATATCACTTATGTAGGTCCTGTAAACATGGCTACAGAGGAACTGAGTTAGGAATGTAAGAGATTCTCACATTTAGAAAACAATCGTATGCCCGCTTAAAGGGGAAGGAGAGGTGGGTAATGCATAAAACCAGAGTATGATATTAGTACAGCTACCATTCTAAAAACCAAATACAGAATAGATATTACCTACACCTTCTTAAGTGAAAGGGACTCAACCCCACATATTCCCCGCAGAGGAATATATCTGACTAGTAAGAATCTTAAAACCTATGTATTGATATGTCTCCAAAAGGGAATCAAGTGTGTCTAGACTGGCATAAACATAGCAGTGAGAATAAGCTCAAACCCACTCTAAAATGGAATTTCAAACACAAAACAATAAAACAGGGACATTCTTTAAAATTCTTTCAGGTTCTCTGATGAAACCTGGAATGACCCTATCTGCAATGACAGCTGGATGTGGCATAAGGCTGGACACTTGGGACTGAGAGTATTGGTGAGTTTGGGTGAGCAAATGCAGACCCTTTAAAGCAATAATGTGTGGCACCCATTCCATGGGTCCCAACTGTACAGGTTGAAGGGAATATTACTACAGCTATAACATGTACGGGAAATCTAGAGAATGGACACACTGTGAATACGAAAGGTTTCTAAATCTCAACTAATAATCCCTCTCCTGGTGCTCCAGTTTGACTTTCCAACTGCTTTACTATCAATCTGCCAAGTTGGAGAGACAGTCCCTTTAACCTCCTGGTTCGCACAGTTGCCAATTTGGCAAAGATGAAAGGGAATAGGGAGAACAAATGAGAGAGTAGATGTTAGGCATTTCGACGGATACATGTCACATTAATTGCCCGGCAGGAAGAAGAATTAACCAAAGTCTCAGCCACGTGCCGGGAACCAGTATAGTTCCTGAACCAAAATTTTGGACTTGCGGTCTGCTCACAAAAAACGAATTAAAAATGGAGCTCAGGGGCACAGCAATTCAGAAACTGGCAGAGTAATAAAGGACAACTATCGCCCAAAAATCTGCTGAGGGAAGGCAACAAGGCGGACTTGAAAGCGAGGCAGTATAGCAGGAAACAGATTTCAAGAGGTATGTTGGAATCGCCTTTAAAGCACAGGAAGAAGGGCACAACTTCGACAATGATGCACTTGCCCAAAAAGGGCGTATATGTTTTCTCCTGAATATATGCAGGAGAACACGCATACACCCTTTTTGGCCAAGCAAGCAAGCGGGCAATGCAAATCTGCACTACAAAGAAGGATCCCTTCCCACTGGTCAAAAGGGACATCTGCAAAATGTGTAAAAACCAGAAAGGCAAGACAGGCCCTGGAGAACAGGGAGCCTTGTTATGCTGATGGGCTGGATGTAAGTTGCCAACTGCCTCTCTGGAGGAGTGCATTGTGTTCCCTAAAACAAGTAAACAACAGAGCTACAGAGTCAAGGGCACTTCCAGTCTAGGAAATATACCTTGGGAAAACTGAAAATCAATAAGACAGAGCCACCACAAAATTTAGGGCTTCACTGATTACAAGAACCTCAACTTTGTTATACCTTAAATATCCCAGGAAAGACAAAAATGGTTCAAGAAATTGTGGTACTTACGTACGATGGTATATCCCTCAGTCATGAAATCAATTTCATAAGGCCAGTAGCAGCAAAATGAGTGGATTCAGGTACGATGATTCTAAGTGAAATAAGTCACACAGAAAAAAAATCTTATCATAAGATATCACTTATGAAGGTCCTGTAAACATGGCCTCACATGAACTGATTTAGGAAAGATACCAGAGTAACGAATCTTATCATAAGATATCACTCATAGAGGGAATGTACACATGGCTACACATGAACTGATTTACAAACACAATGGAGTCACAAATTTAGAAAACAAGCTTCTGCCTGCTTAATGGGAAAGGCGAGGTGGTTTGATGCATAAAATCACAGTTTTAAATTAGCACAGATACCGTTACATAAACCAAGTATGTAATAGACAACACCTAATCCCGCCACAATGAACTGGACTCAACACCCCGTATTCATTGCAAGGAATATATCTGACTCTCAGTATTTTAAAACATATGTATTCTCATGTCTCCATAAAGGAATTATGTGTGTGTATAACGGCATGAACAGAGCACTGAAATTCAGTTAAACCCACTTATAAAAATAAATTTCAAAAGCAAAATGCAAAAAGAGCGAAACAGTGAGAAAGTCTTAAAAATTTCGTTCAGGGCTTGTGATGCAACCTGGATTGACCACCTTTACACCCACAGCTGGATGAGACATAAGACTGGACACTTGGGGCTGACAAGATTGCTGAGGTTGTGTGAGCAAAAGAACACCACTTAGAGCAATACTGTGTGCTACCCATTCTAGTGGTCCCAACTCTCCAGGTTTAAGGGAATCTTCCTACAGTTAAAACATGCATGGGAAACCCAGTGGATGGTACACTGTGTAATTGGGAAAGTTTTCTAAAAGGTACCTCATTTTTCCTTTTGTCGTGCTCGGCTTCGCCATTCCATCTGCATTACTCAAAATCTCCCCACTTGGAGTGTCAGCGCCTTTACCCTCCTGTTATGCACAGTTTGCAAATTGTGCAGAGGATGAACATGAAGAGGGGGAATAAATGAGAGATTAGCTGTAGGTGTTTGGATGGGCACATGTCACTCTAGTTTCCCACCAGGATGAAGAATTAACCAAAGGCTCAGCCTGAAGCCCCGGAACCAGACTAGGGCCTAAAGCCATCCTGCGGTATTGCAGCCAGCTCACAAATAGGTGAGTAGAAAAATGGAAATCAGGGGCACAGCAATTCACAAACTTGCAGAGTTATAAAGGACAACTATCATCCAGAAATATATTGAGGAAAGGCAGTGAAGAGGATTTGAATGCAAGGCAGAATTGAAGGAAACAGATTTCAAGAGGTAGATTGGAGTTGTCTTTAAAGCACATGTAAAGCGACAGAACTTCGACAATGTTGCCCTTGGCCGAAAAGGGAGTATGTGTATTTTCTTGAATAAATTCGGGAAAAAATGCATATGCCCTTTTTGGCCAAGCAAGCCATCAGGCATTGGAAATCCACACTACAGAGAAGTGTCCCTTACCTCCAGTCAAAAGGGCCATCCACAAATAGTGTAAAAACCAGAAATGCAGGACAGGCCATGGAGAAAAGGGAGCCTGGTTACGCTGATGGTCAGGATGTAAATTGCCAACAGCCTCTCTGGAGAACTGTATGTTGTTTTCTAAAACAGAGCATAGCACACTTCCACTCATGGGCGTGTATTTTGGGAAAACTAAAAATCTACAACACACAGCCAGCCCAAAATTTAGGGCTGCTCTGTTTACAAGAACCTCGACTTTGGAACACTTTAAATATCCCAGGAAAGGGAAAAAAATAGATATAGATGTTGTGGTACTTATATACAATGGAATGTCACTCAGACATAAAATCAATGTCATAAGGCCAATAGCAGCATAATGAGTGGCTTTAGGTATGATGATGCTAAGTGAAATGAGCCACAAAGAAAAAAAAAATATTGTAATATATCACTTATAGAGGGAATGTAAACATGGCTACACATGAACTGAATTTCAAATGTGAACAGAGTTACACATTTAGAAAACACACTTATGCCTCCTTAAGGGGAAAGGTGACGTGGGGTGATGTGTAAAAGCAGAGTTTGAAATTAGCACAGATCCCATTCCATATACCAAATATGTAATAGACAAGACCTACTCCTTTCTCAATGAACTGGACACAAAACACCCTATTCACTGAAGAGGAATATATCTGACTGGTAATAACCTTGAAACCTATGTATTTATATGTCTCCATAATGGAATCAAGTGTATGTAGATTGGCATAAACACAGATCAATGGAACAGGACAGAAAGCCCAGAGATAAACCTACATACCTATGGCTATCTCATCTATGACAAAGGAGCTAAGGATATACAATGGAGAAAAGACAGTCTCTTCAGTAATTGGTGCTGGGAAAACTGGACCCCTACACATAAAAGAATGAAATTAGAACACTCCATAACACCATACACAAAAATAAACTCTAAATTGATTAGAGATCTAAATATAAGACCAGACACTATAAAACACTTAGAGGAAACCATAGGCAGAACACTCTATGACATAAATCACAGCAAGATCCTTTTTGACCCACCTCCTAGAGAAATGGAAATAAAAACAGAAATCAACAAATGGGACCTAATGAAACTTAAAAGCTTTTACACAGTACAGGAAAACATAAACAAGATGCAAAAACAACCCTCAGAATGGGAGAAAATATTTTCAAATGAAGCAATTGACAAAGGATTAATCTCCAAACTTTACAAGCACCTCATGTAGCTCAATATCACAAAAACAAACAACCCAATCCAAAAACGGGCAGAAGACCTAAATAGACATTTATCCAAAGAAGATATACAGATTACCAAGAAATACATGAAAGGATGTTGAACATTACTAATCATTAGAGAAATCTAAATCAAAACTACCCTGAGGTATCACCTCACAGCAGTCAGAGTGGCAATCATCAAAAAAATCTACAAAACAATAAATGCTGGAGAGGTCTTTATTGGAGAAAAGGGAACACACTTGCACTGTGGGTGGGAATGTAAATTGATATGGGCACTAGGGAGAACAGTACGGAGGTTCCTTTAAATAACTAACAATAGAAGTACCTTATGACACAACAATCCAACTACTGGGCATTTGCTTTGTGCAAAGCATAATTCAAAAAGAGTTATGTAGAAAAATGTTCATTGCAGCTTTATTTACAATAGTCAGGACATGGAAGCAACCTAAGTGTCCATCGACAGATGAATGTTTAAAGAAGATCTGGCACATATATACAATGGAGTATTACTCAGCCATAAAAAGAAGCAAAACTGAGTTATTTGTTCTGAGGTGGATGGACTTAGAATCTGTCCTACACAGTGAAGTAAGTCAGAAAGGGAAAAACAAATACTGTATGTTAACAGAGATATATGGAATCTAATGAAGAAAAAAAAAAGATTTTGAAGAACCTAGTGGCAGGACAGGTTTAAGGACACAGACATAGAGAAATGACTTGAGGACACCGGAAGGGGAATGGGTAAGCTGGGACGAAGTGAGATAGTGGCATGGACATAAATACATTACCAAATGTAACACCGATAGGTACTGGGAAGCAGCCACATAGAACAGGGAGATCAGCTCGGTGCTTTGTGACCACATAAAGGGGTGGGATATGGGGTGTGAGAGGGAGATGCAAGAGGGAGTGTATCTGGTGATATTTGTATATGTATAGCTCATTCATTTTTTTATACAGCAGAAATGAACACTCCACTGTAAATCAATTATACTCCAATAAACGTGTAAAAGGAAAAAAAAAAGCACAGGGATAAACCTACAGATCTATGGTCACCTAATCTATGACAAAGGAGGCAAGACTATACAATGGAGATAAGACAGTCTCTTCAATCATTGGTGCTGGGAAATATGGACAGCTACATGTAAAAGAATGAAATTAGAACACTCCCCAACACCATACATAAAAATATATTCAAAATGGATTAGAGACCTTAATGTAAGGCCGGATAGTATAAAACTCTGAGAGGAAAACTTACGAAAGATACTCTGACGTAAATCACAGCAAGATCTTTTTTGATCCACCTCCTATAGTAATGAAATAAAAAAGAAAACTAAACAGATGGGACCTAATGGAACGTAAAAGCTTTTGCAAAGCAAAGGAAACTACAAACAAGACGAAAAGACAACCCTCAGAATGGCAGAAAATATTTGCAGACGAATCAATAGACAAATGATTAATCTCCAATATATATAAACAGCTCATGCAGCTCAATATTAATAAAACAAACAACCCAATACAAAAATGGAAGAAGATATAAATAGACATTTCTTCCAAGAAGACATAGAGGTGGCCAGTACGCACATGAAAATCTGCTCAATATCACTAATTATTAGAGAAATGGAAATGGAATCTACAATGAGGTGTCATGTCAAACCTGTTAGAATGGGCATCAACAGAGAATCTACAAACAACAAATGCTGGAGAGGGTATGGAGGAAAGGAACCTTCTTCCACTATTGTTGGGAATGTAAATTGATACAGTCTCTATGGGGAACAGTATGGAGGTTCCTTAAAAAAGTAAAAATAGAATTACCATATAATCCAGCAATCCCACTACTGGGCATATACCCAGAGAAAATCATAAATCAAAAAGACACATTCACCACAATGTTCACTGCAGCACTATTTACAATAGCCAGGTAATGAAAGCAACCTAAGTGCCCACAGACAGACGAATGGGTAAAGATGTGGTACATATATACAATGGAATATTACTCAGCCATACATAGGAATGAAATTGGGTCATTTGTAGAGACCTTAATGGATCTAGAGACTGTCATACGGAGTGAAGTAAGTCAGAAAGAGAAAAACAAATATTGTATATTAATGCATATATGTGGAACCTAGAAAAATTGTACAGATGAACCGGTTTGCAGGGCAGAGATAGAGACACAGATGTAGAGAACAAACATATGGACACCAAGGGGGAAACGCCATGCGAAGGTGGTGGTGGGATGAATTGGGAGACTGGGATTCACATGTGCACACTTTTATGTATAAAATAGATATCCAATAAGAACCTGCTATATAAAAGAAATAAATTTAAAAAAATAAAAATAAATAGCATTTAATAAAAGAAAACAGAAAAAAAGTATTTCCCTTCACATAGACGTCTTTATATTAATGCATTATTTCCATGTTTATATCTGCAAATTAAAAAAAAAAGGAGGAATAAATAAAATCTACCTTGAAACAAAAAGAAAAAAAAGAAAAAAAAGAAAAAAAAAAACAGAACCCACCAGTTATACAGAGGAAAATCGTATCAGGGCACTTGCTCCAGTGGTAAAAAATTCTTAAGTTGTTCAGAGGTGGGAAATCGTCTCCCATGCAGTCAGAAGTGCTCCCCCCGACAAGGAGCATCCTCATTGCAAAGCTGGGGGACTGTGTCGAGGCGTCTGTGAGTAAATGTGAGCTGAGCCCCAGTCCTGCTGCAGCTGAACTCTTCCCACCCTTTCCAGGTAAAACACCTGAATATGTACAAGCACTTGCAAGACTAGAGGAAGGGCTGTGGAGCCACACCAGCGACAGCACGCAGGCCGACTTGGTGCCTGCAGGCCAGTCAGGATGCTCCTGGACCCAGATGCTCTTCTGGAAGCTTTCCATTTCCCTGCCTGAGATACCCCTCCTGTCACGGCCCCCACTGCTTTTTTACTTCCTCACCTCTGCCTGGGGAGAAATTCAAGAGGCAGGTATGGATGACACATCCTCTTCTTTAGCAGGTGGCAGGCTATCAACTCCTGCGGAAATTCCAGCAGAGCCCCACTCACACTGGGCCACCCACAAAGCCACGGCCCCTCACTCCCTACCACCACCCCATCCCCGACACTGCTGACGGGGCAGAGGATATGGCGTCAGGCACAGCTACAGGGGCTCTTGCTGACTGGAGAAGTGTTTATATTGACCTCAACCCAGGCACACCTGGGGAGGGCAGGCAGGCAGTGTCAGGCTGCCCAAATCAGCCAATCCTCACCCCTCAGGGGCTCACAGTAGCAGAAAATGAACCTTGCTAAACGGGCCAGGCCCAAGGAACAGGTGTGGGCCCTTGAGAGTCAGGCTAGACAAGGGGCTGCAGCTGCGGCTTGTTTTCTTATCATTTTATCTGGTCCATGAGTGGAAAACAACTTCAAGAAGACCCTATCCTAATGAGAGGAACCCAGGAGTCAGGGAGAGGAGTGATGGTGGGTGGAGACAGAGGCCTGGTGCCCTGGCTGCAGTGGAAGTGTCTGGAAGACCAGGCAGAGAGAGACTGCACAGAGTGATAGCCAGGGTCACAGACCTGTCAGAGCTGCTGTTTGTTAGTTCAAGTCCTGCTCTGAGGTGTTCTGTGTCAGCTGTGAGTGACAGGTGAGCTGGGGGTGCTCTGCAAGGTGGGCTGTGTGCACAGTTCCTGTGTGTCCAGCCTTGCTTGGGTACCTGCCCAGGGGAGCTCTGTATCCTGGGAAGGGCCTGACTAGGAGAGCCCCATGGGCTGCTGGGTAGCTGCACAGGTGAGCTCCATACCCAGGGAGGGACTTGAACACGAGAGCCCCGTGGGCTGTGGGGATGGGTGATGCAGCCAAGGTGAGCTCCATATCCTGGGATTGGCCTGACCACGAGAGCCCCATGGGCTGCTGGAGACCTGGTAAACGATATCAGGTCAGTCAGTGAAGCCACCGAGGACATACATCCAGTAGCTCCTATTTCCTACACCCTGCTGGAAATTCTGCCATCCACCAGGCCATGGCATTCTGTATTACACTTCAATGATGTCTTCTTCTGTATTCCATTCATCTCAGAGTCACAAGAATTTTTGGCTTGTGAGTGGCAGGACACAACATGCAACAAAACCAATAATGCTGGGCCGTCCTGCCCCAACGGTACAAAAATCCCCACACCATCATTGGGGAAATGACCTCTAAAGACCTAAATGTTCTACCTCTGTAAAAGGGAACCTTCCTTCAATATGCAGATGACATTCTGATCGCCAGGCCTACTAAAGACGCCTCTGAACTACCTAGCCACGAAAGGATAGAAGGTGTCCAAGAAAAAGGCTCAAATATACCAGGCTCAGGTGACATGCCTGGGCTTCATTCTCACAGATATTCAGAGAAACGCATCCCAGGATAGGGAAGAAGCCATTTTCAGCCTTACCTCTTCTAAAACTAGAAGACAGCTTAGGGGTTCCTGGGGAGGCCAAGGTTTTCTGCATCTGGATCCCTAACTACAGTCTAATAGCTGGGCCTCTACATGAAACACTGACACGAAATGATGAGGATCCTTTTGTATAGAATCCAGAAGCAGCCTTTCAAGAATGGAAAGAGCAGTCAATTCAGACCCTTGCCCAGGAACTCGCTAATTTAGCTAAACCCTTTGACCTTTACATACCCGATCAATGGTTAATTGCCCTTGGGGCCTTAGTGCAAAAACTGGGACCACTTGAAATGGAGCAACAAAAGAATGCCCTTCAGGTATGATAAACTATGGTCACCAAGGGCTTTGCCCACTGACTCATCAGGCCAGGATACTGGGGTATCTAAAAAGCAAGAAATCAGCAGCCCACAAGGCCAGCTCCCTCCTAAGGGAAAAGGACCCCACCTCGTGATCCTAACCACCCATCATGCCCTGAAGTTGCAGGGGTCACTCTGTGGACACACTGACCTCGAGTGAGGAGGCCCTCCAACTCCAACCTCCAGAGAGACAAATGGGGGCCACAGGCCCCCAAGATGACTCGTGTGACCATCACTTGACCTGGAGTTTCTCTCAGAAAACAACAAGACTGTGCCCCGAAAGAGCAGACTACTGCTTGCAGGACTTACTGCACCCAGGGGGAGCTAATAAGCTTGGCGGGGGAAACGTATATCACGCTTTCACCATAGAAAACCCTACAGACACGGTGGTGATGGTGGCCAATATGACCGGAAGGACTGCTGGCTACTTCTAAAGGCCGTTGACTCAGTGGACATCATGGTCCTGGATCACCACTGACCCTGGACTTTGTGGGAGTTGCGCGGGCAGGGTTCTGACACATGGTGCTGTTTGTACATTAATTCAGGGACCTAATTAAAGAAAGCACAGACTACTGGTCAGATCATCTAGGCTGGCAAAAACCGTCAGCCTAAGGTCGCCAAACAAATGTGGGGTGGGGTGAAACCTGCCACCTCAGCATCTCTGCGCATCTCTTTCCTGGACCCTTAAAGGTCATTAGAATCTATAACACTTCCAATGATGGTGCTCATGCGGACGAGAAGTGAGGCAGGAGGCCTTGGGACAATCAACCTCACCTGGAGGCTGATGGGGAGACGTTTTGCCCCTCCCCTCAGGTATCAGGGCTGCCACCACAGCATGAAGCAGTTACAAAAGAGGGGTCTGCACCCTCAACACCCCAAGAATGAGGAACGGAACAAAAAGCAGAGGAGGTGTTCATCTCCGGCAACGTTCATTAAAAATTCCTGGGAGATAAAAAGAGAATCTGGGCAATAAAATAAAGTCTAACCTGCTTTTCCTTTGTGCTTTGTCTAATTTCACGTGCTCCTAAGGTTCCGCATGCAGAGGTCCCACACCCGGCACTTCAGACCCGATTTCCTCGTGCAGAATGGCTGGGTCGACACCTCAGCTAGCGGGGTCACATGCAGTCTCCACGGCATAGAGCCTGAGCTGCGGCCAACCCAGCCCTCGAGAACTCCATCCCCTAACTCCCACTGACGCTGCTGGGATCCCTACACAGCAGACTAGCCCACAGCCCGTGGGGGAGTGCACACTCTCACCTCTCCATTCTGTTTTCAAAATAATGTTTCCTTTGCTTCTGAACCAAACTCAGTCTTGATCTCTTGGCTCCAATGACACTGGGCACGGGGACTCCTGTTGGGGTCCACTCTGGAGGATCAGTAACAGAAATTGAGAACATTGTAACTTCAATGAACAGATGTGTGAGCCAAACTGTAGTTAACATAGAGCAGTGTATAATGCTCGGGTAAAATAAGATTTTTCTAAGACTTACATTTGATATTTCCATCACTTTACTATAAGCAAGTTCAGTGAAGACGTCTGTCTTATTTGTCAGGTCAACATTAGAGAAATGAAGTGATTTATTTCCATGGATGTACATCGAATACTCTTGGCTGAAGCTTCAATCTTGTTTTGAATGCTTTTCCATTGAAAATGATACCTCTCTTTCAGCTCCCCCATTTCTGAGAAGTATAAAATCCTATAATTTATTATTACCAAAGGGGAAAGGTAGGAGAAGGGATAAATTAACAGTTTTGGATTAACACATACACACTGCTATGTATAAAATAGATCATCAACAAGGAACTACTGTATAGCACAGGGAACTACACTGAATATTTTCTAATAACCTATAAGGGGAAATAATCTGAAAAAGAATAGATATTTTTATTGACATCATCTATCAATGACAGATAAAATGTAACCTAAGCAAGGCCGATGGTGAACGCTTCTGACCCTGAAGATTTCAATCATCTAAAGTTTGGGCTCTGCGTATTTCCCAAGGCCTTTAATGGACATACGTGTAGCTGTAGTTTAAAAATTCCCCAGTTTGGGGTACGGGGAGGCACTGATTTGGAAAAATCCCTGGTGTTCTCCTTCCATGCACGGGACCTTTCCTACAGCTAAAACATGCCTGTCACACCTAGAGGATGGTACACCGTTTGATCGGAAAGAGTTTGGAAAAGGCACCTCATCTCCTCATCGCCTGGTGCTCGGGTTCACCCCTCCAGCATATTTCCTAACAATCTCCTCACTTGGGGATATCAGCACCGTCAACATCCTGTTGCACACAGTTTGGAATTTGTCCAGAGGATGAAGCGGAAGGATGAGAAAAACTTAGAGACAAGTCTTAGGTGTTCGGACAGCCACATGCCACTCTAATTTCCAATCTGGAAGACAAATTCATCAAAGGCTAGAATTGCCCACGGAAACAGAATAGGTCTAGAGGAAATCCCGGTGTTTTGTGTCCAGTTTCCAAAAACACAAGTTGAAAAATGGAACTCAGGGGCACTAAAATTCATGAAACTGCAGAGTTGAAAATATCTATTGTTGAAAAATGTCTTGAGGTAAGTCACAGAAAAGGACTTGTAAGCAAGGGAGTGTGGCAGGAAACAGATTTGAAGAGGTAGAAAGGACTCCCCATTAAAGCACAAGAAAAGGGGCTGAACATCGCCAATGATGCAGTTGGCCCAAAAGGGCATATGCATTTATTTTCTGAATATATTCAAGTAAAGACCATACACACTTTTTATCCAACCAAACAGGTGGGCACTGGAAATCAATACTACAAAATGTATCACTTCACATCAGTCAGAAGGGCCATCCACATAAAGTGTAAACACCAGAAATCCCGGACAGGGTGAGGAGAAAAGGGAGCCCTGTGAGGCTGATAGTTGAAATGTAATTTGCCAATGACCACTCTGGAGAAGTGTATTGTGTTTGCTAAAACATCTGAAAACTGAGCTACAGAGCATAGTGCACTTGCACTCATGGGCGTATACCTTGGGAAAAACAAAATGGACAGAAAACAGGCACCCCAAGGTTTACCACCTCTCTGATAAAAAGGGCCTCCACTTGGATATAACCTAAATGTCCCTGGAAGGATAAAATGGATAAAAGAGATGGGGTACTTATGTAGAGTGGAATATTACTCATCCCGAAATCAATGAAATAAGGCCAGTTGGAACAACTCTGGGGGAGTTACATACGGTCATTCTAAGTGACATATGTCAGAAAGAAAAAGACACATATCATAAGATGTCACTTAAAGGTGGAATCAAACATGGCTACACATGAAATAAACTACAAAACAGAAACATAGTCAAATATGTAGAAAATAGACATAAGGCTGCTAAATGGGAAAGGTGGGGAATGGTGAGGTATTATCCAGGAGGTTGAAATTAGCAAAGATACCATTCCAAGTTCCAAATTGAATAACTGGCAAGGCCTACACGGTACCTTAAAGAACTGCACTCAGTCCACTCAAGTCACTGGAAAATAATACATATGACTCTTAAGCATCTGAGAAAGAATTTATTGTTGTCTCACAGTACATGAATCAAGTGGATGTACAGCAGCAAAAAAGAGCTTTGAAAATCAGCTGTAACCAATATAAAAATAAATTTAAAAATATTTATAAAAACAGTGAGACAGACAAAAATTCTTACAACTTTTGTTGAAGGGCTACGATGTAACATGGATTGAACACATGTAGACCTGCAGCAGGATGATATATAAGGCTGGAAGCTATGCACGCTAAGAGATGTTAGAGAGGCTGGGCGAGGAAATGCAGACCTTTTAAAGTAATACTTCCTGGTACCCATTCCATGGGTCCCAAATCGGCAGGTTCAAGGGAATCTTCTGACAGCGAAAACATGCCTGCGAAACCGAGATGAATGTACACCGTGTGCTCAGGAAAGGTGTCTAAAATGCACCTCATTTTTGATCTCCTGGTGCTGGGGTTCGCCATTCCTGCCACATTATTAACAATATCCCCTCTTGGAGAATCAGCACCTTTAACCTCCTGTTTCACACAGTTTGCAATTTGTGCAGAGGATAAATGGGAAGGGGGGAACCAATGAGAGATAAGCTGTAGGAGTTTTGACAGGCACATGTCACTCTAATTTCCCATTAGGAACAAGAATTAACCAAAGGCTCAGCCTGCCTCCTCAGAACCAGAATAGGGCCAGAAGCAATCCAATGGTTTGGCGGCAAGCTCACAATAAAAGCGAGTTGTAAAATGGAGCTCAGGAGCAGACAATTCAAAGACCTGCAAAGATATAAATGATAACCAACGTCCAAAAATATATTCAGGTAAGGCTACGAAGAGGATCTGAATGAGAGGCAGAATTGCAGGAAACAGATTTCAAAAGGTAGATTGTACTCACATTTAAAGCATATGAAAAGCAGCAGAATTTCTAAAATGATGCAGTTGGGCAAAAGGGTGTATGCCTTTTTTTCGTGAATATCTTCAGGAAAAAAACACATACAGAGTTTTTGGCCAACCAAGCAAGCGGGAAATGCAAATCCGCACAACAAAGAAGTCTCAATTTCCACTGCTCAGAAAGGCCATCCAAAAAATGTGTACAAACCAGAAATGCTGGAGAGGCCATGGAGAACAGGGAGCCTAGTCACGCTGATGGGTGGGGTTTAAATATCCAAGAGCCACTCTGAAGAAGTGTATGCTGTTTCCTAAAACATTTAAATACAAAGCCCCCGAGAAAAGGGGACTTCAACTCATGGACATATAACTTGGGAAGACTAAATATCGACAACACACAGGCACCCCAAAGTTTAGGGCTGCTCTGCATACAAGAACCTCAACTTCGGTACACCTAAAATATCCCAGGAAAAAGAGGAATGCATAAATTACTTGTGGTAATTTTGTACAACGGAATATCACTCAGACGTGAAATCAATGTCATAAGGCCAGTAGCAGCATAAAGAGTGGATTTAGGTATGATGATTCTAAGTGAAATTAGTCACACAGAAGAAGAATCTATTCATAAGATATCACTTACAGAGGGAATGTCAACATCACAACACATGAACTGAATTAAGAAAGAGAACAGAGTCTCACATTTAGAAAACACTCTTATGCCTGTTTAATGGGAAAGGAGAGGTGGGGTGATGCATAAAACCAGAGTTTGATATTAGCACAGGTAGCATTCCATAAACCAAATAGAGAACAGACGAGACCTACCCCTTCCTCAGTGAACGGGACTCAAACCCCCTATTCCCCGCAGAGGAATATATCTGACTAGTGAGAATCTTAAAACCTATGTATTGATTTGTCTTCATAAGGGAATCAAGTGTGTCTAGACTGGCATAAACACGTCAGTGAAAATCAGCTCAACCCCATTATAAAAATGAATTTCAAAAACAAACAAAAAAACAGCGAAATTCTTACACAATTCCTTCGGGGGTTCTGATGAAACCGGGAATGACCCTATCTGTAAAGACAGCTGGATGAGACATAAGGCTGGACACTTTGGACTGAGAGGACTGGTGAGATTGGGAGCGAAAGTGCAGACCCTTTAAAGTACTAATGCATGCCACGATTCCATGGATACCAAATCTCCAGGTAGTAGGGAATATCACTACAGTTATAACATGTAAGGGAAACCTAGAGAATGGACACCCTGTGATGGTGAAAGGTTTCTGAAAGTCTCCTAATTTTTCCTATCCTTGTGCTCCAGTTTGGCATTCCAACTGCTTTACTATCAATCTCCCAACTTAGGAGAGCCAGCCCCTATAACTTCCTGGTTCGCACAGTTTGCTAATTGTGCAGAGGATGAAAGGGAAGAGGGAGAACCAATCAGAGAGTAGATGTAGGCTTTTGGACGGGCACATGTCACTCTAAATTCCCGTCAGGAAGAAGAATTAACCAAAGCCTCAGCCACCTGCAGGGAACAGTATAGCCACCCCTGGAACAAGTATAGGTCCTGAAGCAAAATTGTGGCTTTGCAGTCAGCTCCCAAAAATGGGATTTGAAAATTGGAGCTCACGGGCACAGCAATTCACAAACCTACAGTTATAAAGGACTACTGTCTTCCAAAAATCTGTTGAGGGAAGGCAACGAAGCTGACTTGAAAATGAGGCAGAATTGCACAAAACATATTTCAAGAGGTAAATTGGAATCGCCTTTAAAGCACAGGAAAAGCATCACAACTTCGACAATGATGCACTTGGCCAAAAAGGGCGTATGCGTTTTCTCCTGAATATATTCAGGAGAAAATGCATACGACCTTTTTGGACAATCAAGCAAGCGCACAATGCAAATCCACACTACAAAGAATTGTCACTTCCCACGGGTCAAAAGGGACATCCGAAAATCAGTAAAAACCAGAAAGGCAAGAGGGAGATGCCAAGGGCATGAAGCAATATGATCCAAAGTGTCATGAAGGATTGTGATGACAAGCGCATGGAGCATTGTGATGACAAGATTATGTAGCATATTGCTGAAAAAGGCATGGAGCATTGTGATGACAAGGTTCATGGAGCACTGTGATGACAAGCGTCACGGAGCATTGTGATTACAGGGGTCATGGAGCATTGGGATGACAAGGGCATGGAGCATTTTGATGACAAGAGTCCCGGATCATTGTGTTGTCAGTGTTCATGGATCGTTGTGATGACAGGAGTCATGGAGCATTGTGATGACAGGGGTCATGGAGCATTGTGATGAGAAGGTCAAGGAGCATTGGGCTGAAAACGTTCATGGAGTATTGTGATGACAGGGGCCATGGAGGCTTGTGATGACAAGGTACTGGAGCATTGTGATGAGAAGACCATGGAGACTTGTGATGACAAGTCTCATGGAATATTCTGATGAAAAGGGGCATGGAGCATTGTGATTACAGGGGTCTTGGGGCATTGTGATGACAAGGGCATGGAGCATTGGGATGAGAGGGCCATGGAACGTTCTGATGTCATGCATCATGGAGCTTTATGATGACAAGGGCATGGAACATTGTGATGAAAAAGACATGGAGCCTTGTCATGACACGGTTCAAGGAGCATACTGAGGACAAGTGTCAGGGAGCATTGTGATGACAAGTGTATTGAGCATTGTGATGAAAAAGGTCATGGAGCATTGTGATGAGAAGACCATGGATAATTGTGATGACGAGCGTCATGGGGCGTTGTGATGATAAGTGTTATGGAACATTTTGGTCACAAGGATTTGGAGCATTGTGATGACAGAGATCATGGAGCATTTTGATTTCATTGTGATGACAATAGCATGAAGCATTTTGATGATGGGCATGGTGCATTGTGATTACAGGGGTCTTGGAGCATTGTGATTAGAAGGGTCATGGAGCCTTGTGATGACAAGGCCATGGAATATCGTGATGGCAGGGGTCATGGAGCACTGTTATGACAGGGTTAAGGGAGAATTGTGATGGCAAGGGCATGGAACACTGTGATGAGAAGGCCATGGAGCCTTCTGATGACATGCGTCATGGAGCTTTGTAATGACAAGGTCATGGAGCAATGTGATGAGAGCGTTCATGGAGCATTGTGATGACAATAACATTGAGCATTTTGATGAAAAGTTCATGGAGCATTGTGGTGACAAATTTCACAGAGCCTTGTGATGATGAGGGCATTGAATTTTGTGGTGACACACGTCATGGAATCTTGTGATGACGGGACACACGGAGCATTGTGATGACTGGGGTCATGTAGCATTGTGATGACAGGAGCATGGAGCATTGGTCTTACAAGTTTCATGGATAATTGTGTTGACAGTGGGCATGGCACATTGTGATGACAAGGGCATGGAGCATTGTGATGACAAGGTCATGGAGTATTGTGAAGACAGGTGTCAGGGAGCATTGTGATGGCATATTTCATGTTCCATAGTGATGACAATGGCATGGAGCATTGTGATGCCGAGTGTTATGGAGGATTGTGATGTCAAAGGTAATGGAGCATTGTGATGACAAAGGCATGGAGCTTGCTATGACAGGGGTCATGGGACATTGCGATGACAAGTGCATGGAGAATTGTGATGACAAGAGCATGTAACATGGGGATGAGAACTGTCATGGAGCATTGTGATGACAAGGACGTGGAGAATTGTGATGACAAGGGACATGGAGCATTGTGATGACCAGGGCATGGAGCATTGTTATGGCAAGACCGTGGAGCACTGTGATGAGAAGACCATGGATAATTCTGGTGACGAGCATCATGGAGCACTGTAATGACATGGGGCATGGAGCATTGTGATGATAGGTCTCATGGAGCATTGTGATGACAGGGGTCATGGATCATTGTGATGACAAGGGTCATGGAGTATTCTGATGGCAAGCTTGTGCAGTATTGTGATGACAAATCATTTAACACTGTGATGGGAAGTGTCATGGAACATAGTGATGCCAAGAACGTGGAGAATTGTGATGAAAGGGAACATAGAGCATTGTGATGACCAGGGCATGGAGCATTGTGATGGCAAGACCGTGGAGCAATGTGATGAGAAGACCATGGATAATTGTGATGTCGAGCGTCATGGAGCGCTATAATGACAAGCGGCATGGAGCATTGTGATTACAGGGATCTTGGAGCATTGTGATGACAAGCGCATGGAGCATTGTGAAGAGAAGGCCATGGAGCATTCTGATGAATGTGTCATGGAGCACTGTGATGACAAGTGCATGGAGCATTGTGATTACAGGTGTCTTGGAGCATTGTGATGAAAAGGGCATGGATCATTGTGATGAAAAAGGCATGGAGCCTTGTCATGACAGTGTTCAAGGAGCATACTGACGACAAGTGTCAGGGAGCATTGTGATGACAAGTGTATTGAGCATTGTGATGACAAAGGTTATGGAGCATAGTGATGAGAAGACCATGGATAATTGTGATTATAAGCATCATGGGGTGTTGTGATGAGAAGTGTTATGGAACATTGTGATCCCAACGGTTTGGAGCATTGTGATGACAGAGGTCATAGAGCATTTTGATTTCATTGTGAGGAAAATAGCCTGAAGCATTATGATAACGGGCATGGTGCATTGTGATGATAGGATTCATGGAGCTTTGAGATGAAAAGGGGCATGGAGCATTGTGATAAAAATTGTCTTGAAGCATTGTGATGAGAAGCCCAGGGAACATTCTAATGACATGAGTCATGGAGCTTTGTGATGACAAGGGCATGGAGCATTGTGATTACAGGGGTCTTGGGACATTGTGATGACAAGTGTCATGGAGCCTTGTGAATGAAAAGGCCGTGGGACATTGTGATGGCAGGGATCATGGAACATTGTTATGACAGGTGTAATGGAGCATTGTGATGAGAAGGACAGGAAGCATTGGTGTGAAATGTTTCATGGATTACTGTGATGAGAGTGGGCATGGAGCATTTTGATTACAAGGGTCTTGGAGCATTGTGATGGCAAGGGCATGGAGCATTGCGGTGACAGGGCCATGGAACATTCTGATGACATGCGTCATGTAGCTTTTTGATGAAAAGGGCATGGAGTATTTTGATTAGAGGGTTCGTGGAGCATTGTGATGACAAGCGTCATGGAGCCTTTTGATGACAAGGCCGTGGAACATTGTGATGGCAGGTGTCATGGAGCATTGCTATGACAGAGGTAAAGGAGCATTGTGATGAGAAGGGCATGGAGCATTGGTCTGAAATGTTTAATAGATTATTGTGATGAGAGTGGGCATAGAGCATTGTGATGATAAGGGCATGGAACACTGTGATACATGGGTCATGGAGGATTGTAATGACAAGGTCATGGCGCATTGTGATGAGAAGGGCATCGAGCATTGTGATGACAAGTGTCATGGAGAGTTGAGATTACAAGGGCATGGAGCAATGTGATGAGAGGGGTCATGAAGCATTTTGATGACAATGACATGGAGCATTGTGATGCCAAGGGTCATGGCGCTTTGTGATGACAAAAGTCATGGAGCATTTTGATGATAAGTGCATGGTGCATTGTGATGAGAAGGGCAGGGAGTATTCTGATGACAGGATCATGCAGCAATATGATGAAAAGTGTATTGGAATATTTTGATGACAGGGGTTATAGAATATTGTGATGTCAGGGGTCATGGAACATTGTGATGATAAAGGGATGTAGCATTGTGATGACAGGGGTCATGGGACATTGTGATTACAGGGGTGAGGGAGTATTGTGACGACTAGTGATGGAACACTGTGATATCTCTGTTGAGAGAGCATTTTGATGAGAAATGTACGGAGCATTGTGATTACAAGGTTTATGAAGCTTTGCAATGACAAGTTTCTGGACCGTTGTGCTGAAAAGTGAATGGCACATTGTGATGACAAGGGTCATGGAATATTTTCAGACAAAGGCATGGAGCATTGTGATGACAACAGTCACGGAGCATTGTGATGAAAACGGAATGGGGCATTGTAATGAAAAAGGCATGGAGCCTTTTCGTGACAGGGTTCAAGGAGCATTGTGATGACAAGTGTCAGGGAGCATTGTGATGACAAGTGTATTGAGAATTGTGATGACAAAGGTCATGGAGCATTGTGATGAAAAGGGCATGGAATTTTGTGATGACAAGCATCATGGAGCATTGTGATGACAAGTGTTATGGAACATTGTGATCACAAGTGTTTGGAGCATTGTGATGACAGAGGTCATGGATCATTTTGATTTCAAGGAGCATGGAGCATTTTGATGACAAGGGCATGAAGCAATGTGATCCCAAGGTTCATGGAGGTTTGTGATGACAATGGAAATGGAGTATTGTGATGACAAGCACATAGAGCATTGTAATGACAAGGTCATGTAGCATTTTGCTGACAAAGTCATGGAGCATTGTGATGACATGTGTCATGGAGCACTGTGATGAAAAGTGTCACGGAACATTGTGAATACAGGGGTCATGGAGCATTGGGATGACAAGGGCATGGATCATTGTGATGACAATGGTCATGGAGCATTGGGCTGTATATGTTCATGGAGTATTGTGATGACGGGGTCATGGAGCATTGTGATGACAGAGGTCATGAAGCATTTTGATTTCATTGTGCTGACAATATCCAGAAGCATTATGATGATGGGCATGATGCATTGTGATGACAGGGTTCATGGAAAATGGAGATGAAAAGGGGCATGGAGCATTGTGATTACAGAGGTCTTTGAACACTGTGATGACAAGGGCATGGAGCATTTTGATGAGAAGGCCATGGAACATTCTGATGACATGTGTCATGGAGCTTTGTGATGACAAGGGAATAGAGCATTGTGATTACAGGGGTCTTGGAGCATTGTGATGACAAGTGACATGGAGCATTGTGATGACAAGGCCATGGAACATCGTGATGGATGGGGTCATGGAGCATTGTTATGACAGGGGTAATGGAGCATTGTGATGAGAAGGGCATGGAGCATTGTGATTACAAGGTTTATGGAGCAATACCATGACAAATTTGTGGACCGTTGTGATGAAAAGCGCGTAGCACATTGTGATGACAATGTTCATGGAGCATTTTTCTGACAAAGGCATGGAGCATTTTGATGACAAGGGTTACGGAGCATTGTGATGAAAAGTTCATGGAGCATTGTGGTTATAAAGGTCACAGAGCCTTGTGCTGACGTGGGCATGGACCATTGTGATGACAAATGTTATGAAGAATTGTGATGACTGGAGTCACTGAGCAATGTGATGACAGGGGTCATGGAGCATTGTGATGACAAGGGCATGGAGCATTTTGGTGACAGGGGCATGGAGCATTGGTCTGAGAAGTTTCTTAGATTATTGTGATGACATTGGACATGGTGCATTGTGATGACAAGGGCATGGATTATTGTGATGAGAAGGTCATGGAGTATTGTGAAGACAGGTGTCAGGGAGCATTGTGATGACATATGTCATGGTCCATTGCAATGACAATTGAAGGGAGCATTGTGATGCCAAATGTAATGGAGGATTTTGATGACAAATATAATGGAGCATTGTGATGACAAGGGCTTGGAGCATTATGATGACAAGGGCCGTTGAGAATTTTCATGACAAGGTCGTGAAGCATTGTGATGACAAGGTCCTGGAGCATTGTGATGAGAAATCCATAGAGAGTTGTGATGACAAGTCTCATGGAGCATACTGATGAAAAGGGGCATGGAGCTTTGTGATTACAGGGGTCTTGGAACCTTGTGATGACAAGGGCATGGAGCATTGTTTTTAAATGGGTATTGGTGCATTGTGATAAAAAGGACATGGATCATTTTGATGAAAAAAGCATGGAGCCTTGTCATAACAGGGTTCAATGAGCATACAGACAACAAGTGTCAGGGAGCATTTCGATGACAAGTGTATTGAGCATTGTGATGACAACGGTCATGGAGCATTGTCATGAGAAGTCCATGGATAATTGTGATGACGAGCATCATGGGGCACTGTGAGGACAAGTGTTATGGAACATTGTGATCACAAGGGTTTGGAGCATTGTTATGACTGAGATCTTGGAGCATTTTGATTTCACTGTGATGACAGTAGCATGAAGCATTATGATGATGGCCATGGTGAATTTTGATTACAGGGTTCATGGATCATTGAGATGAAAAGGGGAATGGAGCATTGTGATTACAGGGGTCTTGGAGGACTGTGATGAGAAGGGTCATGGAGCCTTGTGATGACAAGTCCACGGAACATCGTGATGGCAGGGGTCATGGATCATTGTTATCACAGGGGGAATGGAGCACTGTGACGGCAAGGGCATGGAGCATTGTGATGAGAAGGCCATGGAGCATTCTGATGACATGTGTCATGGAGCTTTGTGATGACAATGGCATGGAGCAATGTGATGAGAGTGTTCATGGAGCATTGTGATGACAATGACATGGAGCATTGTGATGCCAAGGGTTATGGATCTTTGTGATGCCAAAGTCATGGAGCATTTTGATGACAAGGGCGTTGTGCATTGTGATGAGAAGGACAGGGAGCAATGTGATGACAGGGTCATGGAGCAATTTGATGAAAAGTTTCATGGAACATTATGATGACAGTGTTTATGGAACATTGTGATGACAGGCGTCATGGAGCATTATGATGAAAAGGGTCATGGAGCATTTTGATGAAAGGGGTTATGGAACATTGTGATGTCAGGGGTCATCGAACATTTTGATGATAAGTGCATGTAGCATTGTGATGACAGGAGTCATGGAACATTGTGATAACAAGGGTGAGGGAGTATTGTGAGGAATAGTGATGTAACATTGGGATATCTGTGGTGAGAGAGCATTTTGATGAGAAGTGCATGGAGCCTTGTGATGACAAGGTTTATGGAGCATTGTGATGACAAGATTGTGGAGCACTGTGATGACAAGCGCATGGTGCATTGTGATGACATGTGTCATGGAGCATCATGCTGAGAAGCGCATGGAGCATTGTGATGACAAGGGTCATGGAGCATTGCACTGAGAAAGGCATAGAGCATTGTCATGACAAGGATCAAAGAGCTTTGTGATGACAAGTCTCATGGAGCATACTGATGAATAGGGGCATGGAGCATTGTGATTTCAGGGGTCTTGGAGCACTGTAATGAAATGTGCATGGAGTATTTTGATGAGAAGGCCATGGAACATTCTGATGACATGTGTCATGGAGCTTTGTGATGACAAGGGCATGGAGCATTGTGATTACAGGGGTCTTGGAGCACTGTGATGACAAGTGTCACGGAGCCTTGTGATGACTAGGCCGTGGAACACTGTGATGACAGGGGTCATGGAGCATTGTTATGACAGGGGTAATGGAGCTTTGTGATGAGAAGGTCCTGGAATATTGGTCTGAAATGTTTTATGGATTATTGTGATGAGAGTGGGCATGGAGCATTGTGATGACAAGGGCATACAACACTGTGATACATGGGTCATGCAGGATTGTAATGACTTGGGCATGGAGCATTGTGATGAGAAGGGCATCGAGCATTGTGATGACAAGTGTCATGGAGCTTTGTGATGACAAGGGCATGGAGCAATGTGATGAGAGGGTTCATGGAGCATTGTGATGACAATGACATGGACCATTGTGATGCCAAGGGTCATGGAGCTTTGTGATGACAAATCATGGAGCATTTTGATGACAAGGGAATGGTGCATTGTGATGAGAAGTGCAGGGAGCATTTTGATGACCGGGTCATGCAGCAATTTGATGAAAAGTGAAATGGAACATTTTAATGGCAAGGGTTATAGAATATTGTTATGTCAGGTTTCTTGGAACTTTGGGATGAAAAGGGTCATGGAGCATTTTGATGACATGTGTTATGGAACATTGTTATGTCAGGGGTCATGGAACATTGTCATGATAAGGGGATGTAGCATTGTGATGACAGGGTCATGGAACATTGTGATTACAGGGGTGTGGTAGTATTGTGATGACTAGTGATGGAACATTGTGATATCTCTGGTGAGAGGGCATTTTGATGAGATGTGCATGGACCATTGTGATTAAAAGATTTATGGAGCATTGCAATGATAAAGTTGTGGACCTTTGTGATGACAATGGTCATGGAGCATTGTTCTCACAAAGAAATGGAGCATTGTGATGACAAGGGTCACAGTGAATGGTGATGAAAAGTTCATGGAGCATTGTGGTTACAAATGTCACAGAGCCTTGTGATGACGCAGGCATGGACCATTGTGATGACAAACGTTATGAAGCATTGTGATGACTGGAGTCACGGAGCATTCTGATGACAGGGGTCATGGAGCATTGTGATGACAAGGGCATGGAGTATTGTAATGACAGGTAATGGAGCATTGGTCTGACAAATTTCATAGATTATTGTGATGACAGTGGGCATGGTGCATTGTGATGACAAGGGCATGGAGCATTGTGATGAGAAGGTCATGGAGTATTGTGAAGACAGATGTCAGGGAGCATTGTGATGACATATGTCATGGTTCATTGCATGATAATGGCATGGAGCATTGTGATGCCAAATGTAATGGAGGATTGTGATGACAAATATAATGGAGCATTGTGATGATTAGGGCTAGGAGCATTATGATGACAAGGGGATTGAGAATTTTCATGACAATGTCGTGAAGGATTGTGCTGACAAGTTCCTGGAGCGTTGTGATGACAAAACTATGGAGCCTTGTGATGAGAAGTCTCATGGAGCATACGGATGAAAAGGGGCATGGAGCATTGTGGTTACAGGGGTCATGGGACATTGTGATGACAAGGGCATGGAACATTGTGAGGAGAAGACCAAGGAGCATTCTGATGGCATGCGTCATTGAGCTTTGGGAAGACAAGGGCATGGAGCATTGTAATTACATGGGTCTGGGAGCATTGTGATGAAAAGGGCATGGATCATTGGGATGAAAAAGTCATGGAGCCTTGTCATGACAGGGTTCAAGGAGTATACAGACAACAAGTGTCAGGGAGCATTTTGATGACAAGTGTATTGAGCATTGTGATGACAATGGTCATGGAGCATTGTGATAAGAAGACCATGGATAATAGTGATGACGAGCGTCATGTGGCATTGTGATGACAAGTGATATGGAATATTGTGATCACAAGGGTTTGGAGCATTGTTATGACAGAGGTCATGGAGCATTTTGATTTCATTGTGATGACAATAGCATGAAGCATTATGATGATGGGCATGGTGCATTGTGATCACAGGTTTCATGGAACATTGAGATGAAAAGGGGCATGGAGCAATGTGATTACAGTGTTCTTGGAGTGTTGTGATGAGAAGGGTCATGGAGCCTTGTGATGACAGGGCCACGGAACATCGTGATGGCAGGTGTCATGGAGCATTGTTATGACAGGTGTAATGGTGCATTGTGATGGCGAGCACATAGAGCATTGTGATGAGAAGGCCATGGAGCATTCTGATGACATGTGTCATTCAGCTTTGTGAAGACAAGGGCATGGAGCAATTTGATGAGTGCGTTCATGGAGCACTGTGATGACAATGACATGGAGCATTGTGATGCCAAGGGTCATGGATCTTTGTGATGACAAAGGTCATGGAGCATTTTGATGGCAAGGGCTTTGTGCATTGTGATTTGAAGGGCAGGGAGAATTGTGATGACAGGTTCATGGAGCAGTTTGATGAAAATTGTCATGGAACATTTTGATGACAGGTGTTATGGAACATTGTGATGTCAGGGGTCATCGAACATTGTGATGATAAATTCATGTAGCATTGTGATGACAGGAGTCATGGAATATTGTGATGACAGGGGTGAGGGCAGATTGTGACAAATAGTGATGTAGCATTGTGATATCAGTGGTGAGAGAGCATTTTGATGAGAAGTGCATGGAGCATTGTGATGACATGTGTCATGGAGCACTCTTATGACAAGCGTCATAGAGCATTGTGAATACAGGGGTCATGGATCATTCGGATGACAAGGGCATGGATCATTGTGATGACTAGGGTCATGGAGCACTGGGCTGAAAATGTTCATGGAGTGTTGTGATGACAGTGTCATGGGGCATAGTGATGTGTAGGGAATGGAGCCTTGTGATGACAAGAGTTCCGGATCATTGTGTTGTCAGGAATCATGGAGTGTTGTGATGACAGTGGTCATGGAGCATTGTGATGATATCGGCCATGGAGCATTGTGATGTGTAGGTCGTGGAGCATTGGGCTGAATATGTTAATGGATTATTGTGATGACAGGGGTCATGGAGCATTGTGATGACAAGGGAATGGAGAATGGTGATGACAAGTTCCTGGAGCATTGTGATGAGATGACCATGGAGACTTGTGATGACAAATCTCACGGAGCATTCTGATGAAAAGGGGCATGGAGCATTGTGATTACAGGGGTCTTTGAGCATTGTGATGACTAGGGCATGGAGCATTGTGATTAGAAAGCCATGGAGCATTCTGATGACATGCTTCATGGAGTTTTGTGATGACAAGGACATGGAGCATTGTGATTACAGTGATCTTGGAGCATTGTGTTGAAAAGGGCACGGATGATTGTGATGAAAAAGTCATGGAGCCTTGTCATGACAGGGTTCTAGGAGCATACTGATGACAAGTGTCAGGGAGCATTGTGATGAGAAGTGTATTGAGCATTGTGATGAGAAATGTCATGGAGCATTGTGATGAGAATACCATGGATAATTGTGATGTAGTTCGTCATGGGGATTTGTGATGATAAGTGTTATGGAACATTGTGATCACAAGGGTTTGGAGCATTATGATGACAGAGGTCATGGAGAATTTTGATTTGATTGTGATGACAAGAGCCTGAAGGATTATGATGATGGGCATGGTGCATTGTGATGACAGGGTTCATGGAGCATTGAGATGAAAAGGGGCATGGAGAATTGTGTTTACAGGGGTCTTGGAGCATTGTGATGACAAGGGCATGGAGCATTGTGATGAGAAGTCCATGGAACATTCTGATGACATGTGTCATGGAGCTTTGTGACGAAAAGGGCATGGAGCATTGTGATTACAGGGGTCTTGGAGCATTGTGATGACAAGGGTCATGGAGCCTTGTGATGACAAGGCCGTGGATCATTGTGATGGCAGGGGTAATGGAGCATTGTTATGACAGAGGTAATGGAGCATTTTGATGAGAAGGGCATTGAGCATTGGCCTGAAAGTTTTCATGGATTATTGTGGTGAGAGTGGGCATGGAGCATTGTGATCACAAGGGCACGGAACACTGTGATACATGGGTCATGGAGGATTGTGATGAAAAGTGCATGGAGCATTTTGATTAGAAGGGCATCGATCATTGTGATGACAAGTGTCATGGAGCTTTGTGATGACAAGGGCATGGAGCAATGGGATGAGAGGGTTCATGGAGCACTTTGATGACAATGACATGGAGCATTGTGATGCCAAGGGTCATGAAGCTTTGTGATGACAACGGTCATGGAGCATTTTGATGACAAGCGTGTGGTGCATTGTGATGAGAAGGAGAGGGAGCATTTTGATGACAGGGTCATGCAGCAATTTGATGAAAAGTGTAATGTAACATTTTGATGACAGGGGTTACACAACATTGTGATGCCAGGGGTCATGGAGCTTTGGGATGAAAAGTGTCATGGAGCATTTTGATGACAGTGGTTATGGTATATTTTGATGTCAGGGGTCATGGAACATTTTGATTAAAGGGTTGCGGTAGGATTGTGATGACTAGTGATGGAACATTGTGATATCTCAGGTGAGAGAGCATTTGGATGAGAAGTGCATGGAGCATTGTGAATACAAGGTTTATGGATCATAGCGATGACAAGGTTGTGGATCATTTTGATGAAAAACGCGTGGCACATTGTGATGACAAGGGTCATGGAACATTGTTCTGACAAAGGCAAGGAGCATTGTGATGACAAGGGTCATGGAGCATTGTGATGAAAAGTTCATGGAGCATTGTGGTTACAAAGGTCAAAGAGCCTTGTGATGATGCAGGCATGGACCGTTGTGATGACAAACGTTATGAAGCATTGTGATGACTGGAGTCATGGAGCACTGAGATGACAGGTGTCATGGAGCATTGTGATGACAGGGACATGGAGCGTTGTGGTGACACTTTTCAGAGATTATTGTGATGACAGTGGACATGGTGCATTGTGATGACAAGGGCATGGAGCATTGTGATGAGAAGGTCATGGATTATTTTGAAGAGAGTTGTCAGAGAGCATTGTGATGACATATGTCATGGTCCATTGCGATGACACTGGCAGGGATCATTGTGATGACAAATGTAATGGAGTATTGTGATGACAAATATAATGGAGAATTGTGATGACTAGGGCTTTGAGTATTATGATGAAAGGGCCATTGAGAATTTTCATGAAAAGGTCGTGAGGCATTGTCATGACAAGATCCTGGAGCATTGTGATGAGAAATCCATGGAGCATTGGGATGACAAGTCTCATGGAACATACTGATGAAAAGGGGCAAGGAGAATTCTGATTACAGGGTTCTTGGTACATTGTAATAACAAGGGCATCGAGCATTGTGATGACAAGGTCATGGAACATTGGTCTAATAAGTTTCATGGATTATTGCGATGACAGTTGGAATGGTGCATTGTGATGACAAGGGCACGGAGCATTGTGATGACCAGGTCATGCAGTATTGTGAAGAGAGGTGTCAGGAGCATTGTGATGACATATGTAATGGCCCATTGAGATGACAATGGCATGGAGCATTGTGATTCCAAGTGTCATGGAGGATTCTGATGACAAAGGTAATGGAGCATTGTGATGACAATGGCTTGGAGCATTGTGATGATAAGGGTCAGGGAGCATTGTGTTGACAAGTGCATGGAGAATTGTGATGACAAGGGCCATGGAGCATTCTGATGATAAGCTTGTGGAGTATTTTGATGACAATGGCATGGAGCATTGTGATGAAAACGGCATGGGGCATTGTGATGGAAAAGGCATGGAGCGTTTTTGTGACAGGGTTCAAGGAGCATTCTGACGACAAGTGTCAGGAAGCATTGTGATGACAATTGTATTGAGAATTGTGATGACAAAGGTCATGGAGCATTTTGATGAAAAGGGCATGGAGTATTGTTATGACAGGCATCATGGAGCGTTGTGATGACAAGTGTTATGGAACATTGTGACCACAAGGGTTTGGAGCATTGTGATGACAGAGGTCATGGATCATTTTTATTTCAAGGAGCATGGAGCATTGTGATGACAAGGGCATGAAGCAATGTTATCCCAAGGTTCATGGAGGATTGTGATGACAATGGAAATGGAGTATTGTGATGACAAGAGCATAGAGCATTGTAATGACAAGGTCATGTAGCATTTTGCTGACAAAGGCATGGAGCATTGTGATGACATGTGTCATGGAGCTCTGTGATGACATGCGTCACGGAGCATTGTGAATACAGGGGTTATGGAGCATTGGGATGACAAGGCCATGGATCATTGTGATGACAATGATCATGGAGCAGTGGTCTGAAAATATTCATGGAGTGTTGTGAGGACAGGGGTCATGGAGCAGAGTGATGTGTAGGGAATGGAGCATTTTGATGAAAAGATCCTGGATCATTGTGTTGTCAGGAGTCATGGAGTGTTGTGATGACAGTGGTCATGGAGCATTGTGATGATATTGGCCATGGAGCATTGTGATGAGAAGGTCATGGAGCATAGGGCTGAAAATGTTCATGGAGTATTGTGATGACAGGTGTTATGGAGCATTGTGATGACAAGGGAATGGAGCATGGTGATGACAAGGTCCTGGAGCATTGTGATGAAATGACCATGGAGACCTGTGATGACAAATCTCATGGAGCATTCTGATGAAAAGGGGCATGGAGCATTGTGATTACAGGGGTCTTGGAGCACTGTGATGACTAGGGCATGGAGCATTGTGATGAGAATGCCATGGAGCATTCTGATGACATGCTTCATGGAGTTTTATGATGACCAGGATATGGAGCATTGTGATTACAGTGATCTTGGAGCATTGTGATGAAAAGGGAACGGATCATTCTGATGAAAAAGGCATGGAGCCTTGTCATGACAGGGTTCAAGGAGCATACTGACGACAAGTGTCAGGGAGCATTTTGATGACAAGTGTATTGAGCATTGTGATGACAAAGGTCATGGAGCATTGTGATGAGAATACCATGGATAATTGTGATGATGAGCGTCATGGGGATTTGTGATGATAACTGTTATGGAACATTGTGATCACAAGGGTTTGGAGCATTATGATGACAGAGGTCAAGGATAATTTTGATTTCATTGTGATGACAATAGCCTGAAGCATTATGATGATGGGCATTGTGCATTGTGATGAGAGGGTTCATGGAGCATTGAGATGCAAATGGGCATGGAGCATTGTGATTACAGGGGTCTTGGAGAATTGTGATGACAAGGGCATGGAGCATTGTGATGAGAAGTCCATGGAACATTCTGATGACATGTGTCATGGAGCTTTGTGATGAAAATGGCATGGAGCATGGTACTTACATGGGTCTTGGAGCATTGTGATGACAAGGGTCATGGAGCCTTGTGATGACAAGGCCATGGAACATTGTGAGGGCAGGGGTCATGGAGCATTGTTATGACAGAGGTAATGGAGCATTGTGATGAGAAGGGCATTGAGCATTGGCCTGAAAGTCTTCATGGTTTATTTTGATGAGAGTGGGCATGGAGCATTGTGATGACAAGGGCACGGAACACTGTGATACATGGGTCATGGAGGATTGTGATGAAAAGTGCATGGAGCATTTTGATTAGAAGGGCATCGAGAATTGTGATGACAAATGTCATGGAGCTTTGTGATGACAAGGGCATGGAGCAATGGGATGAGAGGGTTCATGGAGCATTGTGATGACAATGACATGGAGCATTGTGATGCCAAGGGTCATGGAGCTTTGTGATGACAACGGTCATGGAGCATTTTGATGACAAGCGTGTGCTGCATTGTGATGAGAAGGAGAGGGAGCATTTTGATGACAGGGTCATGCAGCAATTTGATGAAAAGTGTAATGTAACATTTTGATGACAGGGGTTACACAACATTGTGATGCCAAGGGTCATGGAGCTTTGGGATGAAAAGTGTCATGGAGCATTTTGATGACAGTGGTTATGGTATATTGTGATGTCAGGGGTCATGGAATATTTTGATTAAAGGGTTGCGGTAGGATTGTGATGACTAGTGATGGAACATTGTAATATCTCAGGTGAGAGAGCATTTGGATGAGAAGTGCATGGAGCATTGTGAATACAAGGTTTATGGAGCATAGCAATTACAAGGTTGTGGATCATTGTGATGAAAAGCGCGTGGCACATTGTGATGACAAGGGTCATGGAACATTGTTCTGACAAAGGCATGGAGCATTGTGATGAGAAGGGTGACGGAGCATTGTGATGAAAAGTTCATGGAGGATTGTGGTTACAAATGTCACAGAACCTTGTGTTGACGCGGGCATGGACCGTTCTGATGACAAACGTTATGAAGCATTGTGATGACTGGAGTCACGGAGCATTTTGATGACAGGGATCATGGAGCATTGTGATGACTAGCGCATGGAGCATTGCTCTAATAAGTTTCAGGGATTATAGTGATGACAGTGGGAATGGCGCATTGTGATGACAAGGACATGGAGCATTGTGATAACCAGGTCAGGCATTATTGTGAAGAGAGGTGTCAGGGAGCATTGCGATGACGTATGTCATGGTCCATTGTGATGACAATGGCATGGAGCATTGTGAGGCCAAGTGTCATGGTGTATTCTGATGACAAAGGTAATGGAGCATTGTGATGACAATGGCTTGGAGCATTGTGATGACAAGGGTCAGGGAGAATTGTGCTGACAAGTGCATGGAGAATTGTGATGACAAGGGTCATGGAGCATTTTGATGACAAGCTTGTGGAGTATTTTGATGACAATGGCATGGAGCATTGTGATGAAAATTTCATGGGGCTTTGTGATGAAAAATACATGGAGCCTTTTCGTGACAGGCTTCAAGGAGCATTCTGATGACAAGTGTCAGGGAGCATTGTGATGACAAGTGTATTGAGAATTGTGATGACAAGGGTCATGGAATATTCTCATGACAAGCTTGTGGAGTATTTTGATGACATTGTCATGGAGCATTGTGATAACAAGGGCATGGAGCATTGTGATGACAAGGGCATGGAACATTGGTCTAATAAGTTGCATGGATTATTGCGATGACAGTTGGAATGGCACATTGTGATGACAAGGGCATTTAGCAATGTGATGACCAGGTCATGCAGTATTGTGAAGACAGGTGTCAGGGAGCATTGTGATGACATATGTAATGGCCCTTTGTGATGACAATGGCATCGAGCATTGTGATGCCAAGTGTCATGGCGGATTCTGATGACAAAGGTAATGGAGCATTTTGATGACAATGGCTTGGAGCATTGTGATGACAATGGTCAGGGAGCATTGTGCTGACAAGTGCATGGAGAATTGTGATGACAAGGGTCATGGAGCATTCTGATGACAAGCTTGTAGAGTATTTTGATGACAATGACATGGAGCATTGTGATGAAAACGGCATGGGGCATTGTGATGAAAAAGGCATGGAGCCATTTCCTGACAGAGTTCAAGGAGCATTCTGATGACAAGTGTCAGGGAGCATTGTGATGATAAGTGTATTGAGCATTGTGATGACAAAGGTCATGGAGCATTGTGATGAAAAGTGCATGGAGCATTGTGATGAGAGGCATCATGGAGCGTTGTGATGACAAGTGTTATGGAACATTGTGATCACAAGGGTTTGAAGCATTGTGATGACAGAGGTCATGGATCATTTTGATTTCAAGGAGCTTGGAGCATTGTGATGACAAGGGCATGAAGCAAAGTGATCCCAAGGTTCATGGAGGATTGTGATGACAATGGTAATGGAGTATTGTGATGACAAGCGCATAGAGCATTGTAATGATAAGGTAATGTAGCATTTTGCTGACAAAGGCATGGAGCATTGTGATGACAGGTGTCTTGGAGCACTGTGATGACAAGCGTCACGGAGCATTGTGAATACTGGGGTCATGGAGCATTTGGATGACAAGGGCATGGCATTGTGATGACAAGGGTCATGGAAAATTGGGCTGAAAATATTCATGGAGCATTGTGATTACAGGGGTCTTGGAGCATTGTGATGATATTGGTCATGGACCATTGTGATGAGAAGGTCATGGAGCATTGGGCTGAAAATATTCATGGAGTATTGTGATGACAGGCGTCATGGAGGATTGTGAAGACAAGGGAATGTAGCGTGGTGATGACAAGGTCCTGGAGCACTGTGATGAGAAGGCCATGGAGACTTGTGATGACAAGTCTCATGGAGCATTCTGATGAAAAGTGGAATGGAACATTGTGATTACAGGGGTCTTGGAGCATTGTGATGACAAGGGCATGGAGCACTGTGAGGAGAAGGCCATGAAACATTCTGATGACATGCGTCATGGAGCTTTGTGTTGACAAGGGCATGGAGCATTGTGATTAGAGGGATCTTACAGCATTGTGATGACAAGGGTCACGGAGCCTTGTGATGGCAAGGCCGTGGAACATTGTGATGGCAGGAGTCATGGAGCAATGTTATGACAGAGGTAATGGAGCATTGTGTTGAGAAGGGCATTGAGCATTGGTCTTAAATATTTCATGGATTACTGTGATGAGAGTGGGCATGGAGATTTGTGATGAAAAGGGCACCGTACACGGTGATACATGGGGCATGGGGGATTGTAATGACAAGGGCATGGAGCATTGTGATGAGAAGGGCATCGAGTATTCTGATGACAAGGGTCATGGAGCTTTGTGATGACAAATGTCATGGAGCATTTTGATGACAAGTGTGTGGTGCATTGTGATGAGAATGGCAGGGAGCATTTTGATGACAGGTTCATGCAGTAATTTGATGAAAAATGTAATGGAACATTTTGATGACAGGTGTTATAGAACATTGTGATGCAAGGGGTTATGGAGCTTTAGGATGAAAAGGGTCAGGGAGCATTTTGATGACAGGAGTTATGGAACATTGTGATGTCAGGGGTCATGGAACATTGTGCTGATAAGGGGATGTAGCATTGTGAATGACAGGGGTCATGGAACATTGTGATAACAGGGGTGAGGGAGGATTGTGATGACTAGTGATGGAACATTGTGGAATCTCATGTGAGAGAGCATTTGGATGAGAAGTGCATGGAGCATTGTGATTACAAGGTTTATGGAGCATAGTGATGACAAGGTTGTGGATCACTGTGATGAAAAACGCATGGCACATTGTGATGACAAGGGTCATGGAGCATTGTTCTGACAAAGACATGGAGCATTGTGATGACAAGGTTCACGGAACATTGTGATGAAAGGTTCATGGAGCATTGTGGTTACAAATGTCACAGAGCCTTGTGATGACGCGGGCATGGACCGTTGTGATGACGAACGTTATGAAGCATTGTGATGACTGGAGTCACGGAGCATTGTGATTACTGGTGTAATGGAGCATTATGATGACAAGGGAATGGAGCATTGGTCTGACAGGTTTCATAGATTATTGTGATGACTGTGTACATGGTGCTTTGTGATGACAATGGCATGGAGCATTGTGATGACAAGGGAATGGAATATTGTGAAGACAGGTGTCAGGGAGCACTGTGATGACATATGTCATGGTCCATTGCGATGACAGTGGCATGTAGCATTGTGAAGCCAAATGTAAGGGAGGATTGTGATGACAAATATAATGGAGCACTGTGATGACTAGGGCTTGGAGCATTATGATGACAAGGGCCATTGAGAATTTTCATGACATTGTCGTGAAGCAATGTGATGACATGGTCCTGGAGAACTGTGATGAGAAAACCATGGAGCCTTGTGATGACAGGTCTCATGGAGCATACTGATGAAAAGGGGCATGGAGCATTCTGATTACAGGGGTCTTGGAACATTGTGGTAACAAGGGCATGGAGCATTGTGATGACTAGGGCATGGAATATTGTGATGACAGGCATCATGGATCGTTGTGATGACAAGTGTTATGGAACATTGTGATCACAAGGGTTTGGAGCATTGCGATGACAGAGGTCATGGATCATTTTGATTTCAAGGAGCATGGAGCATTGTGATGAGTAGGGCATGAAGCAAGGCGATCCCAAGGTTCTTGGAGGATTGTGATGACAATGGTAATGGAGTATTGTGATGACAAGCGCATAGAGCATTGTAATGACAAGGTCATGTAGCATTTTGCTGACAAAGGCATGGAGCTTTGTGATGACAGGTGTCATGGAGCACTGTGATGACAAGCATCACGGAGCATTGTGAATACAGGGGTCATGGAGCATACGGATGACAAGAGCATGGAGCATTGTGATGAAAAGTGTCATGGAGCATTGGGGTGAAAATGTTCATGGAGTATTTTGATGACAGGTGTCATGGAGCATTGTGATGACAAAAGTCCCGGATCATTGTGTTGTCAGGTGTCATGGAGTGTTGTGATGAGAGTGGTCATGGAGCATTGTGATGATATTGGTCATGGAGCATTGTGATGAGAAAGTCATGGAGCATAGGGCTGAAAATATTCATGGAGTATTGTGATGACAGTGGTCATGGAGCATTGTGATGACAAGGGAATGGAGCATGGTGATGACAAGGTCCTGGAGCATTGTGATGAGATGACCATGGAGACTTGTGATGACAATTCTCTAGGAGCATTCTGATGAAAAGTGGCATGGAGCATTGTGATTACAGGGGTCTTGGAGCATTGTGATGTCAAGGGCATGGAACACTGTGAGGAGAAGGCCATGGAACATTCTGATGACATGCGTCATGGAGCTTTGTGATGACAAGGCATGGAGCATTGTGATTACAGGGGTCTTGGAGCATTGTGATGACAAGGGTCTTGGAGCCTTCTGATGACAAGGCCGTGGATCATTGTGATGACAGTGGTCATGGAGCATTGTTATGACAGAGGTAATGAAGCATTGTGATGTGAAGGGCATTGAGCATTTGTCTGAAAAGTTTTCTCGGTTATTGTGATGAGAGTGGGCATGGAGCATTGTGATGACAAGCGCATGGAGCATTGCTCTAATAAGTTTCAGCGATTATTGTGATGACAAGGGCATGAAGCATTGTGATGTCCAGGTCATGCAGTATTGTGAAGAGAGGTGTCAGGGAGCATTGTGATGACATATGTAATGGCCCATTTTGATGACAATGGCATGGAGCATTGTGATGCCAAGTGTCATGGAGGATTCTGATGACAAAGGTAAAGGAGCATTGTGATGACAATGGCTTGGAATATTGTGATGACAAGGGTCAGGGAGCATTCTGATGACAAGCTTGTGGAGTATTTTGATGACAATGGCATGGAGCATTGTGATGAAAATTGCATGGGACTTTGTGATGAAAAAGACATGGAGCCTTTTCGTGACAGGGTTCAAGGAGCATACTGATGACAAGTGTCAGGGAGCATTGTGATGACAAGTGTATTGAGAATTGTGATGACAAAGGTCATGGAGCATGGTGATGAAAAGGGCATGGAGTATTGTGATGACAGGCATCATGGAGCGTTGTGATGACAAGTGTTATGGAACATTGTGATCACAAGGGTTTGAAGCATTGTGATGACAGAGGTCATGGATCATTTTGATTTCAAGGAGCATGGAGCATTGTGATGACAAGGGCATGAAGCAAAGTGATCCCAAGGTTCATGGAGGATTGTGATGTCAATGGTAATGGAGTATTGTGATGACAAGCGCATAGAGCATTGTAATGACAAGGTAATGTAGCATTTTGCTGACAAAGGCATGGAGCATTGTGATGACAGGTGTCATGCAGCACTGTCATGACAAGCGTCACGAAGCATTGTGAATACAGGGGTCATGGAGCATTGGGATGCCAAGGGCATGGATCATTGTGATGACAATTGTCATGGAGCATTGGGCTGAAAATGTTCATGGAGTATTGTGATGACAGGGGTAATGGAGGATTGTGATGACAAGGGAATTGAGCGTGGTGATGACAAGGGAATGGAGAGTGGTGATGACAAGTTCCTGGAGCATTGTGATGAGAAGACCATGGAGACTTGTGATGACAAATCTCATGGAGCATTCTGATGAAAAGGGGCATGGAGCATTGTGATTACGGGGTCTTGGAGTATTGTGAAAACAATGGCATGGAGCACTGTGAGGAGAAGCCCATGAAACATTCTGATAACATGCGTCATGGAGCTTTGTGATGACAAGTGCATGGAGCATTGTGATTAGAGGGATCTTGTAGCATTGTGATGACAAGGGTCATGGAGCCTTGTGATGGCAAGGCCGTGGAACATTGTGATGGCAGGGGTCATGGAGCATTGTTATGACAGAGGTAATGGAACATTGTGATGTGAAGGGCATTGAGCATTGGTCTGAAATGTTTCATGGATTACTGTGATGAGTGTGGGCATGGAGAATTGTGATGACAAGGGCACCGTACACGGTAATACATGGGTCATGGGGGATTGTAATGACAAGGGCATGGAGCATTGTGATGAGAAGGGCATCGAGCATTGTGATGACAAGTGTCATGGAGATGTGTGATGACATGGTCATGGAGCAATGTGATGAGAGGGTTCATGGAGCATTGTGATGACAATGACATGGAGCATTGTGATGCCAAGGGTCATGGAGCTTTGTGATGACAAATGTTATGGAGCATTTTGATGACAATGTTGTGGTGCATTGTGTTGAGAAGGGCGGAGAGCATTTTGATGACATGGTCATGCATTAATTTGATGAAAATTGTAATGGAACATTTTGATGACAGGGGTTATAGAACATTGTGATGCCAGTGGTCATGGAGATTTGTGATGAAAAGGGTGATGGAGCATTTTGACGACAGGTGTTATGGAACATTGTGATGTCAGGGGTCATGGAATATTTTGCTGATAAGGGGATGTAGCATTGTGATGACAGGGGTCATGGAACATTGTGATAACTGGGGTGAGGAAGGATTGTGATGACTAGGGTTGGAACATTGTGATATCTCATGTGAGAGAGCACTTGGAGGAGAAGTGCATGGAGCATTGTGATTACAAGGTTTATGGAGCATAGCGATGACAAAGTTGTGGATCATTGTGATGAAAAGGACATGGCACATTGTGATGACAACGGTCATGGAGCATTGTTCTGACAAAGACATGGAGCATTGTGATGACAAGGGTCAAGGAGCATTGTGATGAAATGTTCATGGAGCATTGTGGTTACAAATGTCACAGAGCCTAGTGTTGAGGCGGGCATGGACCGTTCTGATGACAAACGTTATGAAGCATTGTGATGACTGGACTCACGGAGCATTGTGATGACAGGATTCATGGAGCATTGTGATGACAAGTGCATGGAGCATTGCTCTAATAAGTTTCAGGGATTATTGTGATGACAGTGGGAATGGAGCATTGTGATGACAAGGGCATGGAGCATTGTGATGACCAGGTCATGCAGTATTGTGAAGAGAGTTGTCAGGGAGCATTGTGATGACATATGTAATGGCCCATTGTGATGACAATGGCATGGAGCATTGTGATGCCAAGTGTCGTGGAGGATTCTGATGACAAAGGTAATGGAGCCTTGTGATTACAATGGCTTGGAGCATTGTGATGACAAGGGTCAGGGAGCATTGTGCTGACAAGTGCATGGAGAATTGTGATGAAAAGGGTCATGGAGCATTCTGATGACAAGCTTGTGGAGTATTTTGATGACAATGGCATGGAGCATTGTGATGAAAATTGCATGGGGCTTTGTGATGAAAAAGACATGGAGCCTTTTTGTGACAGGGTTCAAGGAGCATTCTGTTGACAAGTGTAAGGGAGAATTGTGATGAAAAGTGTATTGAGAATTGTGATGACAAAGGTCATGGAGCATTGTGAGGAAAAGGGCATGGAGTATTGTGATGACAGGCATCATGGAGCGTTGTGATGACAAGTGTTATGGAACATTGTGATCACAAGGGTTTGAAGCATTGTGATGACAGAGGTCATGGATCATTTTGATTTCAAGGAGCATGGAGCATTGTGATGACAAGGGCATGAAGCAAAGTGATCCCAAGGTTCATGGAGGATTGTGATGACAATGGTAATGCAGTATTGTGATGACAAGCGCACAGAGCATTGTAATGACAAAGTCATGTAGCATTTTGCTGACAAAGGCATGGAGCATTGTGATGACAGGTGTCATGGAGCACTGTGATGACAAGCATCACGGATCATTGTGAATACAGGGGTCATGGAGCATTGGGATGACAAGGGCATGGATCATTGTGATGACAAGGATCATGGAGAATTGGGCTGAAAATGTTCATGGAGTATTGTGATGACAGGGGTCATGGAGCATTGTGATTACATGGGTCTTGGAGCATTGTGATGATATTGGTCATGGAGCATTGTGATGAGAAGGTCATGGAGCATTGGGCTGAAAATGTTCATGGAGTATTTTGATGACAGGGGTCATGGAGGATTGTGATGACAAGGGAATGGAGCATGGTGATGACAAGTTCCTGGAGCATTGTGATGAGAAGACCATGGAGACTTGTGATGACAATTCTCATGGAGCATTCTGATGAAAAGGGGCATGGAGCATTGTGATTACAGGGGTCTTGGAGCATTGTGATGACAAGGGCATGGAGCACTGTGAGGAGAAGTCCATGAAACATTCTGATGACATGCGTCATGGAGCTTTGTGATGACAAGGGCATGGAGCATTGTGATTAGAGTGATCTTGGAGCATTGTGATGACAGGGTCATGGAGGCTTGTGATGGCAAGGCCGTGGAACATTGTGATGGCAGGGGTCATGGAGCATTGTTATGACAGATGTAATGGAGCATTGTGATGAGAAGGGCATTGAGCATTGGTCTGAAATGTTTCATGGATTACTGTGATGAGAGTGGGCATGGAGAATTGTGATGACAAGGGCACCGTACACGGTGATACATGGGTCATGGGGGATTGTAATGAAAAGGGCATGGAGCATTGTGATGAGAAGGGCATCGAGCATTGTTATGACAAGTGTCATGGAGATGTGTGATGACAAGGGCATGGAGCAATGTGATGAGAGGGTTCATTGAGCACTGTGATGACAATGACATGGAGCATTGTGATGCCAAGTGTCATGGAGCTTTGTGATGACAAAAGTCATGGAGCATTTTGATGACAAGAGTGTGGTGCATTGTGATGAGAAGGGCAGGGAGCATTTTGATGACAGGTTCATGCAGTAATTTGATGAAAAGTGTAATGGAACATTTTGATGACAGGGGTTATAGAACATTGTGATGCCAGGGGTCAGGGAGCTTTAGGATGAAAAGGGTCATGGAGCATTTTGATGACAGGGGTTATGGAACATTGTGATGTCAGGGGTCATGGAACATTGTGCTGATAAGGGGATGTAGCATTGTGAATGCCAGGGGTCATGGAACATTGTGATAACAGTGGTGAGGGAGGATTGTGATGACTAGTGATGGAACATTGTGATATCTCATGTGAGAGAGCATTTGGATGAGAAGTGCATGGAGCATTGTGATTACAAGGATTATGGAGCATAGCGATGACAAGGTTGTGGATCAATGTGATGAAAAGCGCATGGCATATAGTGATGACAAGGGTCATGGAGCATTGTTCTGACAAAGACATGGAGCATTGTGATGACAAGTGTAATGGAGCATTGTGATGAAATGTTCATGGAGCATTGTGGTTACAAAGGTCAGAGAGCCTTGTGACGACGCGGGCAAGGACCGTTCTGATGACAAACGTTATGAAACATTGTGATGACTGGATTCACGGAGTATTGTGATGACAGGGTTCATGGAGCATTGTGATGACAAGGGCATGGAGCATTGTGATGACAGGTGTCAGGGAGCATTGTGATGACATATGTCATGGTCCATTGCGATGACAATGGCATGGAGCATTGTGATGCCAAATGTAATGGAGGATTGTGATGACAAATATAATGGAGCATTGTGATGACTAGGGCTTGGAGCATTATGATGACAAGGGCCATTGAGAATTGTCATGACAATGTCGTGAAGCATTGTGATGACAAAGTCCTGGAGCATTGTGATGAGAAAACCATGGAGCCTTGTGATGACAGGTCTCATGGAGCATACTGATGAAAAGGGGCATGGAGCATTCTGATTACAGGGTTCTTGGAACATTGTGATAACAAGGGCATGGAGCATTGTGATGACAAGGGCATGGAGTATTGTGATGACAGGCATCATGGAGCATAATGATGACAAGTGTTATGGATCATTGTGATCACAAGGGTTTGGAGAATTGCGATGACAGAGGTCATGGATCATTTTGATTTCAAGGAGCATGGAGCATTGTGATGACCAGGGCATGAAGCAATGTGATCCCAAGGTTCTTGGAGGATTGTGATGACAATGGTAATGGAGTATTATGATGAAAAGCACATAGAGCATTTTAATGACATGGTCCTGTAGCATTTTACTGACAAATGCATGGAGCATTGTTATGACAGGTATCATGGAGCACTGTGATGACAAGCGTCAAGGAGCACGGTGAATACAATGGTCATGGAGCATTGGGATGACAAGGGCATGGATCATTGTGATGACAATTGTCATGGAGCATTGGGCTGAAAACGTTCATGGAGTATTGTGATGACAGGGGTCTTGGAGCATTGTGATGACAAGAGTCCCAAATCATTGTGTTGTCAGGTGTCATGGAGTGTTGTGATGACAGTGGTCATGGAGCATTGTGATGATATTGGTCCTGGAGCATTGTGATGAGAAGATCATGTAGCATATTGCTGAAAATATTCATGGAGTATTGTGATGACATGGGTCATGGAGCATTCTGATGACAAGGGAATGGAGCATGGTGATGAGAATGTCCTGGAGCATTGTGATGAGATGACCATGGAGACTTGTGATGACAAGTCTCATGGAGCATTCTGATGAAAAGGGGCATGGAGCATTGTGATTACAGGGGTCTTGGAGCATTGTGATGACAAGGGCATGGAGCATTTTGAGGAGAAGGCCATGGAACATTCTGATGGCATGTGTCATGGAGCTTTGTGATGACAAGGGCATGTAGCTTTGTGATTAAAGGGGTCTTGGAGCATTGTGATGACAAGGGTCATGGAGCCTTGTGATGACAAGGCTGTGGAACATTGTGATGGCAGGTATCATGGAGCATTGTTATGACAGAGTTAATGGATCATTGTGATGAGATGGGCATTGAGCATTGGTCTGAAATGTTTCATGGATTATTGTGATGAGAGTGGACATGGAGCATTGTGATGAGAAGGGCACGGTACACTGTGACACATGGGTCATGGGGGAGTGTAATGACAAGGGAATGGAGCATTGTGATGAGAAGGGCATCGAGCATTGTGATGACAAGTGTCATGGATCTTTGTGATGACAAGGGCATGGAGCAATGTGATGAGAGGGTTCATGGAGCATTGTGATGACAATGTCATGGAGCATTGTGATGCCAAGTGTCACAGAGCTTTGTGATGACAAATGTCATGGAGCATTTTGATGACAAGGGTTGAGAAGGGCAGGGAACATTTTGATGATATGGTCATGCAGCAATTTGATGAAAATTGTAATGGAACATTTTGATGACAGGGGTTATAGAACATTGTGATGCCTGGGGTCATGGAGCTTTGCGATGAAAAGGGTGATGGAGCATTTTGATGACAGGGGTTATGGAACATTGTGATGTCATGGGTCATGGAACATTGTGCTGATAAGGGGTTGTAGCATTGTGATGACAGGGGTCATGGAACATTGTGATAACCGGTGTGAGGGAGGATTGTGATGACTAGTGATGGAACATTGTGATATCTCATGTGAGAGAGCATTTGGATGAGAAGTGCATGGAGCATTGTGATTACAAGGTTTATGGAGCATAGCGATGACAAGGTTGTGGATCATTGTGATGAAAAGCACATGGCACATTGTGATGACAAGGGTCATGGAGCATTGTTCTGACAAAGACATGGAGTATTGTAATGACAAGGTTCAAGGAGCATTGTGATGAAATGTTCATGGAGCATTGTGGTTACAAATGTCACAGAGCCTTTTGTTGAGGCGGGCATGGACCGTTCTGATGACAAACGTTATGAAGCATTGTGATGACTGGACTCACGGAGCATTGTGATGACAGAAGTCATGGAGCATTGTGCGGACAATCGCATGGAGCATTGCTCTAATAAGTTTCAGGGATTATTGTGATGACAGTGGGAATGGAGCATTGTGATGACAAGGGCATGGAGCATTGTGATGACCAGGTCATGCAGTATTGTGAAGAGAGGTGTCAGGGAGCATTGTGATGACATATGTAATGGCCCATTGTGATGACAATGGCATGGAGCATTGTGATGCCAAGTGTCATGGAGGATTCTGATGACAAAGGTAATGGAGCATTGTGATGACAATGGCTTGGAGCATTGTGATGACATGGGTCAGGGAGCATTGGGCTGACAAGTGCATGGAGAATAGTGATGACAAGGGTCATGGACCATTCTGATGACAAGCTTGTGGAGTATTTTGATGACAATGGCATGGAGCATGGTGATGAAAATTGCATGGGGCTTTGTGATGAAAAAGACATGGAGCCTTTTTGTGACAGGGTTCAAGGAGCATTCTGTTGACAAGTGTAAGGGAGAATTGTGATGAAAAGTGTATTGAGAATTGTGATGACAAAGGTCATGGAGCATTGTGAGGAAAAGAGCATGGAGTATTGTGATGACAGGCATCATGGAGCGTTGTGATGACAAGTGTTATGGAACATTGTGATCACAAGGGTTTGAAGCATTGTGATGACAGAGGTCATGGATCATTTTGATTTCAAGGAGCATGGAGCATTGTGATGACAAGGGCATGAAGCAAAGTGATCCCAAGGTTCATGGAGGATTGTGATGACAATGGTAATGGAGTATTGTGATGACAAGCGCACAGAGCATTGTAATGACAAGGTCATGTAGCATTTTGCTGACAAAGGCATGGAGCTTTGTGATGACAGGTGTCATGGAGCACTGTGATGACAAGCGTCACGGAGCCTTGTGAATACAGGGGTCATGGAGCATTGGGATGACAAGGGCATGGATCATTTTCATGAAAAGGATCATGGAGAATTGGGCTGAAAATTTTCATGGAGTATTGTGATGACTGGGGTCATGGAGCATTGTGATTACATGGGTCTTGGAGCATTGTGATGATATTGGTCATGGAGCTTTGTGATGAGAAGGTCATGGAGCATTGGGCTCAAAATATTCATGGAGTATTTTGATGACAGGGGTCATGGAGGATTGTGATGACAAGGGAATGGAGCGTGGTGATGACAAGGTCCTGGAGCATTGTGATGAGAAGACCATGGAGACTTGTGATGACAATTCTCATGGAGCATTCTGATGAAAAGGGGCATGGAGCATAGTGATTACAGTGGTCTTGGAGCATTGTGATGACATGGGCATGGAGCACTGTGAGGAGAAGTCCATGAATCCTTCTGATGACATGCGTCATGGAGCTTTGTGTTGACAAGGGCATGGAGCATTGTGATTAGAGTGATCTTGGAGCATTGTGATGGCAAGGGTCATGGAGCCTAGTGATGGCTAGGCCATGGAATATTGTGATGGCAGGGGTCATGGAGCATTGTTATGACAGAGGTAATGGAGCATTGTGATGAGAAAGGCATTGAGCATTGGTCTGAAATGTTTCATGGATTACTGTGATGAGAGTGGGCATGGAGAATTGTGATGACAAGGACACTGTACACGGTGATACATGGCTCATGGGGGATTGTAATGACAAGGGAATGGAGCATTGTGATGAGAAGGGCATCGAGCATTGTGATGACAAGTGTCATGGAGATGTGTGATGACAAGGGCATTGAGCAATGTGATGAGAGGGTAATGGAACATTGTGATGACAATGACATGGAGCATTGTGTTGCCAAGGTTCATGGTGATTTGTGATGACAAAGGTCATGGAGCATTTTGATGACAAGGGTGTGGTGCATTGTGATGAGAAGGGCAGGGAGCATTTTGATGACAGGTTCATGCATTAATTTGATGAAAAGTGTAATGGAATATTTTGATGCAAGGGGTTATAGAACATTGTGATGCCAGTGGTCATGGACCTTTAGGATGAAAAGGGTGATGGAGCATTTTGATGACAGGGGTTATGGAACATTGTGATGTCAGGGGTCATGGAACATTGTGCTGATAAGTGGATGTAGCATTGTGAATGACAGGGGTCATGGAACATTGTGATAACAGTGGTGAGGGAGGATTGTGATGACTAGTGATGGAACATTGTGATATCTCATGTGAGAGAGCATTTGGATGAGAAGTGCATGGAGCATTGTGATTACAAGGTTTATGGAGCATAGCGATGACAAGGTTGTGGATCATTGTGATGAAAAGTGCATGGCACATTGTGATGACAAGGGTCATGGACCATTGTTCTGACAAAGACATGGAGCATTTTGATGACAAGTGTCACGGAGCATTGTGATGAAATGTTCATGGAGCATTGTGGTTACAAAGGTCACAGAGCCTTGTGATGATGCGGGCATGGACCGTTGTGATGACAAACGTTATGAAGCATTGTGATGACTGGAGTCACGGAGTATTGTGATGACACTGTTCATGGAGCATTGTGATGACAAGGGCATGTAGCATTGTGATGACAGGGGCATGGAGCATTTGTCTGACAAGTTTCATAGATTATTGTGATGACAGTGGATATGGTGCACTGTGATGAGAAGGCCATGGAGCATTGTGATGACAAGGGCATGGAGTATTGTGACGACAGGTGTCAGGGAGCATTATGATGACATATGTCATGGTCCATTGCGATGACAATGGCATGGAGCATTGTGATGCCAAATGTAATGGAGGATTGTGATGACAAATATAATGGAGCATTGTGATGACTAGGGCTTGGAGCATTATGATGACAAGGGCCATTGAGAATTTTCATGACAATATCGTGAAGCATTGTGATGACAATGTCCTGGAGCACTGTGATGAGAAAACCATGGAGCCTTGTGATGACAGGTCTCATGGAGCATACTGATGAAAAGGGGCATGGAGCATACTGATTACAGGGGTCTTGGAACATTGTGATAACAAGGGCATGGAGCATTGTGATGACAAGGGCATGGAGTATTGTGATGACAGGCATCATGGAGCGTTATGATGACAAGTGTTATGGATCATTGTGATCACAAGGGTTTGGAGAATTGCGATGACAGAGGTCATGGATCATTTTGATTTCAAGGAGCATGGAGCATTTTGATGACTAGGGCATGAAGCATTGTGATCCCAAGGTTCTTGGAGGTTTTTGATGACAATGGTAATGGAGTATTGTGATGAAAAGCGCATAGAGCATTTTAATGACAAGGTCCTGTAGCATATTACTGACAAAGGCATGGAGCATTGTGATGACAGGTGTCATGGAGCACTGTGATGACAAGCGTCACAGAGCACTGTGAATACAAGGGTCATGGAGCATTGGGATGACAAGGGCATGGATCATTGTGATGACAATTGTCATGGAGCATTGGGCTGAAAAGGTTCATGGAGTATTGTGATGACAGGGGTCATGGAGCATTGTGATTACAGGGGTCTTGGAGCACTGTGATGACAAGAGTCCCGGATCATTGTGTTGTCAGGTGTCATGGAGTGTTGTGATGACAGTGGTCATGGAGCATTGTGATGATATTGGTCCTGGAGCATTGTGATGAGAAGATCATGTAGCATATTGCTGAAAATATTCATGGAGTATTGTGATGACATGGGTCATGGAGCATTCTGATGACAAGGGAATGGAGCATGGTGAAGAGAATGTCCTGGAGCATTGTGATGAGATGACCATGGAGACTTGTGATGACAAGTCTCATGGAGCATTCTGATGAAAAGGGGCATGGAGCATTGTGATTACAGGGGTCTTGGAGCATTGTGATGACAAGGGCATGGAGCATTTTGAGGAGAAGGCCATGGAACATTATGATGGCATGCGTCATGGAGCTTTGTGAAGACAAGGGCATGTAGCTTTGTGATTACAGGGGTCTTGGAGCATTGTGATGACAAGGGTCATGGAGCCTTGTGATGACAAGGCTGTGGAACATTGTGATGGCAGGTATCATGGAGCATTGTTATGACAGAGGTAATGGATCATTGTGATGAGAAGTGCATTGAGCATTGGTCTGAAATGTTTCATGGATTATTGTGATGAGAGTGGACATGGAGCATTGTGATGAGAAGGGCACGGTACACTGTGATATATGGGTCATGGGGGATTGTAATGACAAGGGCATGGAGCATTGTGATGAGAAGGGCATCGAGCATTGTGATGACAAGTGTCATGGATCTTTGTGATGACAAGGGCATGGAAAATTTTGATGAGAGGGTTCATGGAGCATTGTGGTGACAATGTCATAGAGCATTGTGATGCCAAGGGTCATGGAGCTTTGTGATGACAAAGGTCATGGAGCATTTTGATGACAAGGGTGTGGTGCATTGTGTTGAGAAGGGCAGGGAGCATTTTGATGACATGTTCATGCAGCAATTTGATGAAAATTGTAATGGAACATCTTGATGACAGGGGTTATAGAACATTGTGATGCCAGGGGTCATGGAGCTTTGCGATGAAAAGGGTGATGGAGCATTTTGATGACAGGGGTTATGGAACATTGTGATGTCAGGGGTCATCTAACATTGTGCTGATAAGGGGTTGTAGCATTGTGATGACAGGGGTCATGGAACATTGTGATAACCGGGGTGAGGGAGGATTGTGAAGACTAGTGATGGAACATTGTGATATCTCAGGTGAGAGAGCATATGGATGAGAAGTGCATGGAGCATTGCGAATACAAGATTTATGGAGCATAGCGATGACAAGGTTGTGGATCTTTGTGATGAAAAACGCGTGGCACATTGTGATGACAAGGGTCATGGAACATTGTTCTGACAAAGGCATGTAGCATTGTGATATCAAGAGTCACGGAGCATTGTGGTGAAATGTTCATGGAGCATTATGGTTAAAAAGGTCACAGAGCCTTGTGATGATGCAGGCATGGACCATTGTGATGACAAAGGTTATGAAGCATTGTGATGACTGGAGTCATGGAGCATTGAGATGACAGGGGTCATGGAGCATTGTGATGACAGGGACATGGAGCGTTGTGGTGACACATTTCAGAGATTATTGTGATGACAGTGGACATGGTGCATTGTGATGACCAGGGCATGTAGCATTGTGATGAGAAGGTCATGGAGTATTTTGAAGAGAGTTGTCAGAGAGCATTGTGATGACATACATCATGGTCCATTGCGATGACAATGGCAGGGAGCATTGTGATGCCAAATGTAATGGAGGATTGTGATGACAAATATAATGGAGCATTGTGATGACTAGGACTTGGAGCATTATGGTGACAAGGGCCATTGAGAATTTTCATGACAAGGTAGTGAATCATTGTCATGAAAAGGTCCTGGAACACTGTGATGAGAAAATCATGGAGCCTTGTGATGACAAGTCTCATGGAGCATACTGATGGAAGGGGCAAGGAGAATTCTGATTACAGGGTTCTTGGAACATTGTGATAACAAGGGCATCGAGCATTGTGATGACAAGTGCATGGAACATTGGTCTAATAAGTTTCAAGGATTATTGCGATGACAGTTGGAATGGTGCATTGTGATTACATGGGTCTTGGAGCATTGTGATGACCAGGTCATGCAGTATTGTGAAGAGAGTTGTCAGGGAGCATTGTGATGACATATGTAATGGCCCATTGTGATGACAATGGCATGGAGCATTGTGATGCCAAGTGACATGGAGCATTGTGATGACAAAGGTAATGGAGCATTGTGATGACAATGGCTTGGAACATTGTGATGACAAGGGTCAGGGAGCATTGTGTTGACAAGTGTATGGAGAATTGTGATGACATGGGTCATGGAACATTCTGATGATAAGCTTGTGGAGTATTTTGATGACATTGTCATGGAGCATTGTGATGAAAACGGCATGGGGCATTGTGATGAAAAAGGCATGGAGCATATTTGTGACAGGGTTCAATGAGCATTCTGACGACTACTGTCAGGAAGCATTGTGATGACAATTGTATTGAGAATTGTGATGATAAAGGTCATGGAGCATTTTGATGAAAAGGGCATGGAGTATTGTGATGACAGGCATCATGGAGCGTTGTGATGACAAGTGTTATGGAACATTGTGATCACAAGGGTTTGGAGCATTGTGATGACAGAGGTCATGGATCATTTTGATTTCAAGGAGCATGGAGCATTGTGATGACAAGGGCATGAAGCAATGTGATCCCAAAGTTCATGGAGGATTGTGATGACAATGGAAAAGGAGTATTGTGATGACAAGCGCCTAGAGCATTGTAATGACAAAGTCATGTAGCATTTTGCTGACAAAGGCATGGAGCATTGTGATGACAGGTGTCATGGAGCACTGTGATGACAAGCGTCACGGAGCATTGTGAATACAGGGGTCATGGAGCATTGGGATGACAAGGGCATGGATCATTGTGATGACAAGTGTCATGGAGCACTGGTCTGAAAATGTTCATGGAGTGTTGTGATGACAGGGGTCATGGAGCATAGTGATGTGTAGGGAATGGAGCATTGTGATGACAAGAGTCCCAGATCATTGTGTTGTCAGGAGTCATGGAGTGTTTTGATGACAGTGGTCATGGAGCATTGTGATGATATTGGCCATGGAGCATTGTGATGTGTAGGTCGTGGAGCATTGGGCTGAATATGTTAATGGATTATTGTGATGACAGGTGTCATGGAGCATTGTGATGACAAGGGATTGGAGAATGGTGATGACAAGTTCCTGGAGCATTGTGATGAGATGACCATGGAGACCTGTGATGACAAATCTCACGGAGCATTCTGATGAAAAGGGGCATGTAGCATTGTGATTACAGGGGTCTTGGAGCATTGTGATGACTAGGGCATGGAGCATTGGGATGAGAAGGCCTTGGAGCATTTTGATGATATGCTTCATGGAGTTTTGTGATGACAAGGACATGGAGCATTGTTATTACAGTGATCTTGGAGCATTGTGATGAAAAGGGCACGGATCATTGTGATGAAAAAGGCATGGAGCCTTTTCATGACAGGGTTCAAGGAGCATACTGATGACAAGTGTGAGGGAGCATTGTGATGACTAGTGTATTGAGCATTGTGATGACAAAGGTCATGGAGCATTGTGATGAGAATACCATGGATAATTGTGATGATGAGCGTCATGGGGATTTGTGATGATAAGTGTTATGGAACATTGTGATCACAAGGGTTTGGAGCATTATGATGACAGAGGTCATGGATAATTTTGATTTCATTGTGATGAAAATAGCCTGAAGCATTATGATGATGGGCATGGTGCATTGTGATGACAGGGTTCATGGAGCATTGAGATGCCAAGGGGCATGGAGCATTTTGTTTACAGGGGTCTTGGAGCATTGTGATGACAAGGGCATGGAGCATTGTGATGAGAAGGCCATGGAACATTCTGATGACATGTGTCATGGAGCTCTGTGATGAAAAGGGCATGGAGCATTGTGATTACACGGGTCTTGGAGCACTGTGATGACAAGGGTCATGGAACCTTGTGATGACAAGGCCGTGGAACATTGTGATGACAGGTGTCATGGAGCATTGTTATGACAGAGGTAATGGAGCATTGTGATGAGAAGGGCATTGAGCATTTGCCTGAAAGGCTTCATTGATTATTGTGATGAGAGTGGGCATGGAGCATTGTGATGACAAGGGCATGGAACACTGTGATACATGGGTCATGGAGGACTGTGATGAAAATTGCATCGAGCATTTTGATTAGAAGGGCATCAAGCATTGTGATGACAAGTGTCATGGAGCTTTGTGATGACAAGGGCATGGAGCAATGTGATGAGAGGGTTCATGGAGCATTATGATGACAATGACATGGAGCATTGTGATGCCAAGGGTCGTGGAGCTTTGTGATGACAACGGTCATTGAACATTTTGATGACAAGCGTGTGGTGCATTGTCATGAGAAGGAGAGGGAGCATTTTGATGACAGGATCATGCAGCAATTTGATGAAAAGTGTAATGTAACATTTTGATGACAGGCGTTACAGAACATTGTGATGCCAAGGGTCATGGAGCTTTGGGCTGAAAAGTGTCATGGAGCATTTTGATGACAGTGGTTATGGAATATTGTGATGTCAGGGGTCATGGAACATTTTGATTACAGGGTTGAGGTAGGATTGTGATGACTAGTGATGGAACATGTGATATCTCAGGTGAGAGAGCATTTGGATGAGAAGTGCATGGAGCACTGTGAATACAAGTTTTATGATGCACAGCGATGATAAGGTTGTGGATCATTGTGATGAAAAGCGCGTGACACATTGTGATGACAAGGGTCATGGAACATTGTTCTGACAAAGGCATGGAGCATTGTGATGACAAGGGTCACGGAGCATTGTGATGAAAAGTTCATGGAGCATTGTGGTTACAAAAGTCACAGAGCCTTGTGAAGACGCGGGCATGGACCATTCTGATGACAAACGTTATGAAGCATTGTGATGACTGGAGTCACGGAGCATTGTGATGACAGGGGTCATGGAGAATTGTGATGACAGGGACATTGAGCGTTGTGGCGACAATTTTCAGAGGTTATTGTGATGACAGTGGACATGGTGCATTGTGATGACAAGGGCATTGATCATTGTGATGAGAGGGGCATGGAGCACTGGTCTGACAATTTTCATAGATTATTTTGATGACAGTGGACATGGTTCATTGTGATGACAAGGACATGGATCATGGTGATGAGAAGGTCATGGAGTATTGTGAAGACAGGTGTCAGGGAGCATTGTGATGACATATGTCATGGTCCATTGCGAAGAAAATAGAATGGAAAATTGTGATGCCAAATGTAATGGAGGATTGTGATGACAAATAAAATGGGGCATTGTGATGACTAGGGCTTGGAGTACTATGATGACAAGGGCCATTGAGAATTTTCATGACAAGGTCGTGAAGCATTGTGATGACAAGGTCCTGGAGCATTGTGATGAGAAAACCATGGAGCCTTGTGATGACAAGTCTCATATAGCATACTGATGAAAAGGGGCATGGACAATTGTGATTACAGGGGTCTTGGAACGTTGTGATGACAAGGGCATGGAGCATTGTCAAGAGAAGGCAAAGGAGCATTCTGAAGACATGTGTCATTGAGCTTTGTGGTCACAAGCGCTTGGATCACTGAGATTACAGGGGTCTTGGAGCATTGTGATGAAAAGGGCATGGAACATTGTGATGAAAAATGCATGGAGCCTTGTCATGACAGGGTTCAAGGAGCATACAGACAACAAGTGTCAGGGAGCATATTGATGACAAGTGTATTGAGCATTGTGATGACAAAGTTCATGGAGCATTGTGATGAGAAGGCCATGGAGCATTCTGATGACATGTGTCATGGAGCTTAGTGATGACAAGGGCATGGAGCAATGTGATGCTAAGGGTCATGGATATTTGTGATGACAAGGGTCATGGAGCATTTTGATAACAACTGCATTGTGCATTGTGATGAGAAGTGCAGGGAGCATTGTGATGACAGGATCATGGAGCAATTTGATGAAAAGTGTCAAGGAACCTTTTGATGACACGGGTCATGGAGCATTGTGATGTCAGGGGTCATCGAACATTCTGATGATAAGTGCATATAGCATTGTGATGAGAGGAGTCATGGAACATTGTGATGACAGGGGTAAGGGAGTACTGTGTCGAATAGTGATGTAACATGGTGATATCAGTGGTGAGAGAGCATTTTGATGAGAAGTGCATGGATCATTGTGATGACAAGGTTTATGGAGCATTGTGATTACAAGATTGTGGAGCACTGTGATGACAAGCGCATGGTGCATTGTGAATACATGTGTGATGGAGCATTGTGCTGACAAGCGCATTGAGCTTTGTGATGACAAGGGTCATGGAGCATTGTGCTGAGAAAGGCATAGAGCATTGTGATGACAAGGGTCAAAGAGCATTGTGATGAAAAGTTCATGGAGCATTGTGGTTAAAATGGTCACAGAGACTGTTGATGACGAGGGCATGGACCATTGTGATGACAAAGGTCATGAAGCATTGTGATGACACAGGTCATGAAACATTGTGATGACTGGAGTCACGGGGCATTGTGATGACAAGGGTCATGGAGCATTGTAATAACAAGGGCATGGAGCATTGTGATTACAAGGGCATGGAGCATTGCTCTAATAAGTTTCATGGATTACTGCGATGACAGTTGGAATGGCGCATTGTGATGACAAGGGCATGGAGCATTGTGATGAGCAGGTCATGCAGTATTGTGAAGACAGGTGTCAGGGAGCATTGTGATGACATATGTAATGGCCCATTGTGATGACAATGGCATGGAGCATTGTGATGCCGAGGGTCATGGAGCTTTGTGATGACAAAGGTCATGGAGCATTTTGATGACAAGGGTGTGGTGCATTGTGATGAGAAGGGCAGGGAGCATTTTGATGACAGGGTCATGAAGCAATTTGATGAAAAGTGTAATGGAACATTTTGTTGACAGGGGTTATAGATCATTGTGATGCCAGGGGTCATGGAGCATTTTGATGACAGGGGTTATGGAACATTGTGTTGTCGGGGGTCATGGAACATTGTGCTGATAAGTTGATTTAGCATTGTGAATGACAGGGGTCATGGAACATTGTGATAACAGGGGTGAGGGAGGATTCTGATGACTAGTGATGGAACATTGTGATATCTCAGGTGAGAGAGCCTTTGGATGAGAAGTGCATGGACAATTGTGATTACAAGGTTTAAGGAGAATAGCGATGACAAGGTTGTGGATCATTCTGATGAAAAGTGCATGGCACATTGTGTTGACAAGTGTCATGGAGCATTGTTCTGACAAAGGCATAGAGCATTGTGATGACAAGTGTCACAGAGCATTGTGATGAAAAGTTCATGGAGCATTGGGGTTACAAAGATAACAGAGCCTTGTGATGACACGGGCATGGACCGTTGTGATGACAAACGTTATGAAGCATTGTGATGACAGGAGTCAGAGAGCATTGTGATGACAGGGGTCATGGAGCATTTTGATGACTAGGGCATGGAGCATTGTGATGACAGTGGCATGGAGCATTGGTCTGACAAGTTTCATAGATTATTGTGATGAGAGTTGACATGGTGCATTGTGATGACAAGGGCATGGAGCATTGTGATGACAAGGGCATGTAGTATTGTGAAGATAGGTGTCAGGGAGCATTGTGATGACATATGTCATGGTCCATTGCGATGACAATGGCAGGGAGCATTGTGATGCCATATATAATGGAGGATTGTGATGACAAATATAAAGGAACATTGTAATGTTTAGGGCTTAGAGCATTATAATGACAAGGTCCATTGAAAATTTTAATGACAAGGTCGTGAAGCATTGTGATGACAAGTTCCTGGAGCATTGTGATGAAAAAAACATGAAACCTTGTGATGACAAGTCTCATGGAGCATAATGATTTAAAGGGGCTTGGAGCATTCTGATTATAGGGGTCTTGGAACATTGTGATAAGAAGGGCATGGAGCTTTGTGATGACAAGGGCATGGAGCATTGTTCTAATAAGTTTCATGGATTATTGTGATGAAAGTTGGAATGGCGCACTGTGATGACAAGGGCATGGAGCATTTTGATGACCAGGTCATGCAATATTGTGAAGAGATTTGTCAGGGAGCATTGTGATGACATATGTAATGGCCCAATGTGATGACAATGGCATGGAGCATTGTGATTCCAAGTGTCATGGAGGATTCTGATGACAAAGGTAATGGAGCGTTGTGATGACAATGGCTTGGAGCATTGTGATGACAAGGGTCAGGGAGCATTGTGCTGACAAGTGCATGGAGAATTGTGATGACAATTGTCTGGAGCATTCTGATGACAAGATTGTGGAGTATTTTTTTTTTGAATGAGTAGGTCAAAAATGTCCTCTCATCATTATTGCTTGTGCTCATTTTTTTTAAAAATTTTATTTTATTTTATTTTTTTGCTTCATAACAAATTTAATCAGTTATACATATACATATGTTTCCATATCCCCTTGTGGAGTATTTTGATGACAATGGCATGGAGCATTGTGATGAAAATGGCATGGGGCTTTGTGATGAAAAAGGCATGGAGCCTTTTCGTGACAGGGTTCAAGGAGCATTCTGATGACAAGTGTCAGGGAGCATTGTGATGACAAGTGTATTGAGAATTGTGATGACAATGGTCATGGAGCATTGTGATGAAAAGTGCATGGAGTATTGTGATGACAGGCATCATGGAGCGTTGGGATGACAAGTGTTATGGAACATTGTGATCACAAGGGTTTGGAGCATTGTGATGACAGAGTTCATGAATCATTTTGATTTCAAGGAGCATGGAGCATTGTGATTACAAGGGCATGAAGCAATGTGATTCCAAGTTGCATGGAAGATTGTGATGACAATGGTAATGGAGTATTCTGATGACAAGGGCATAGAGCATTGTAATGACAAGGTCATGTAGCATTTTGCTGACAAAGTCATGGAGCATTGTGATGACAGGTGTCATGGAGCACTGTGATGACAAGCGTCATGGAGCATTGGGAATACAGGGGTCATGGAGCTTTGGGATGAAATGTGTCAAGGAGCACTTTGATGACAGGGGTTATGGAATATTGTGATGTCAGGTGTCATGGAACATTGTGCTGATAAGGGGATATAGCATTGTGATGACAGGGGTCATGGAACATTGTGATTACAGGGGTGAGGGCGGAGTGTGATGACTAGTGATGGAATATTGTGATATCTCATGTGAGAGAGCATTTGGATGAAATGTGCATGGAGCATTGTGATTACAATGTTTATGGGGCATAGCGATGACAATGTTGTGGATCATTGTGATGAAAATCACATGGAACATTGTGATGACAAGGGTCATGGAGCATTGTTCTGACAAAGACATGGAGCATTGTGATGACAAGTGTCACAGAGAATTGTGATGAAATGTTCATGGAGCATTTGGGTTACAAAGGTCACAGAGCCTTGTGATGACGCGGGCATGGACCGTTGTGATGACAAACGTTATGAAGCATTGTGATGCCTGGAGTCAGGGAGCGTTGTGATGACAGGGGTCATGGAGCATTTTGATGACAAGGGCATGGAGCTTTGTGATGACAGGGGCATGGAACATTGGTCTGACATGTTTCTTGGATTATTGTGATGACAGTGGACATGGTGCATTGTGATGACAAGGGCATGGAGCATTGTGATGACAAGGGCATGGAATATTGTGAAGACAGGTGTCATGGAGCACTGTGATGACAAGCGTCACGGAGCATTGTGAATACAGGGGTCATGGAGCATTGGTATGAGAAGGTCATGGAGCATTGGGCTGAAAATATTCATTGAATATTTTGATGACAGGTGTCCTGGAGCATTGTGATGACAAGGTCCTGGAACATTGTGATGAGAAGACCATGGAAACTTGTGATGACAAGTCTCATGGAGCATTCTGATGAAAAGGGGCATGGAGCATTGTGATTACAGGGGTCTTGGAGCATTGTGATGACAAGGGCATAGAGCATTGTGAGGAGAAGGCAATGGAGCATTCTGATGACATGTGTCATGGAGCACTGTGATGAAAAGGGCATGAAGTATTGTGATGACAGGGGTCATGGAGCCTTGTGATGACAAGGCCATGGAACACTGTGATGTCAGGGGTCATGGAGCATTGTTATGACAGTTGTAATGGAGCATTGTGATGAGTAGGTCTTTGAGCATTGGTCTGAAATGTTTCATGGATTATTGTGATGAGAGTGGGCATGGAGCATTGTGATGACAATGGCACGTACACTGTGATACATAGGTCATTGGGGATTGTAATGACAAGGGCATGGAGCATTGTGATGAGAAGGGCATCGAGCACTGTGATGACATGTGTCATGGAGCTTTGTGAAGACAAGGGCATTGAGCAATGTGATGCGAGGGTTCATGGAGCATTATGATGACAATGATATGTAGCATTGTGGGGCCAAGGGTCATGGAGCTTTGTGATGACAAAAGTCATGGAGCATTTTGATGACAAGGGTGTGCTGCATTGTGATGAGTAGGGCAGGAAGCATTTTTATGATAGGTGCATGCAGTAATTTGATGAAAAGTGTAATGGAATATTTTGATGACAGGGGTTATAGAATATTGTGATGCCAGGTGTCATGGAGCTTTGGGATGGAAAGGGTCATGGAGCATTTTGATGACAGGGGTTATTGAACATTGTGATGTCAGGGATCATGGAACATTGTGCTGATAAGGGGATGTAGCATTGTGATGACAGGGGTCAGGGAAAATTGTGATAACAGGGGTGAGGGAGGATTGTGATGACAAGTGATGGAACATTGTGATATCTCATGTGAGAGAGCATTTGGATGAGAATTGCATGGAACATTGTGATTACAAGGTTTATGGAGCATAGCGATGACAAAGTTGTGGATCATTGTGATGAAAAACGCATGGCACATTGTGATGACAAGGGTCATGGAGCATTGTTGTGACAAAGACATGGAGTATTGTGATGACAAGGGTCACGGAGAATTGTGATGAAAAGTTCATGGAGCATTGTGGTTACAAAGGTCACAGAGTCTTGTGATGATGCGGGCATGGACCGTAGTGATGACAAAAGATATGAAGCATCGTGAAGACTGGAGTCAGTGAGCGTTGTGATGACAGGGGACATGGAGCATTGTGATGACAAGGGCATGGAGCATTGTGATGACAGGGGCATGGAGCATTGGTCTAACAAGTTTCAGAGATTATTGTGATGACAGTGGACATGGTGCATTGTGACGACAAGGGCATGGAGCATTGTGATGACAAGGGCATGGAGTATTGTGAAGATATGTGTCAGGGAGCATTGTGATGACATATGTCATGGTCCATTGCGATGTCAGTGGCATGGAGCTTTGTGATGCCAAATGTAATGGAGGATTGTGATGACAAATATAATGGAGCATTGTGATGACTAGAGCTTGGAGCATTATGATGACAAGGGCCATTGAGAATTTTCATGACAATATCGTGAAGCATTGTGATGATATTGTCCTGGAGAATTGTGATGAGAAAACCATGGAGCCTTGTGATGACAGGTCTCATGGAGCATACTGATGAAAAGGGGCATGGAGAATTCTGATTACAGGGGTCTTGGAACATTGTGGTAACTAGGGCATGGAGCATTGTGCTGACAAGGGCATGGAATATTGTGATGACAGGCATCATGGAGCGTTGTGATGACAAGTGTTATGGGACATTGTGATCACAAGGTTTTGGAGCATTGCGATGACAGAGGTCATGGATTATTTTGATTTCAAGGAGCATGTAGCATTGTGATGACTAGGGCATGAAGCAATACGATCCCAAGTTTCATGGAGGATTGTGATGACAATGGTAATTGAGTATTGTGATGACAAGCGCATAGAGCATTGTAATGACAAGGTCATGTAGCATTTTGCTGACAAAGGCATGGAGCTTTGTGATGACAGGTGTCATGGAGCACTGTGATGACAAGCATCACGGAGCCTTGTGAATACAGGGGTCATGGAGCATAGGGATGACAAGGGCATGGATCATTGTGATGACAAGTGCCATGGAGCATTGGGCTGAAAATGTTCAAGGAGTATTGTGATGACAGGGGTCATGGAGCATTGTGATGACAAGAGTCCCGGATCATTGTGTTGTCAGGTGTCATGGAGTGTTGTGATGACAGTGGTCATGGAGCATTGTGATGATATTGGTCATGGAGCATTGTGATGAGAAGGTCATGGAACATATGGCTGAAAATGTTCATGGAGTATTGTGATGCCAGGTGTCATGGAGCATTGTGATGACAAGGGAATGGAGCATGGTGATGAAAAGTTCCTGGAGCACTGTGATGAGATGACCACGGAGACTTGTGATGACAAGGCTCTAGGAGCATTCTGATGAAAAGGGACATGGAGCATTGTGATTACAGGGGTCTTGGAGCATTGTGATGACAAGGGCATGGAGCACTGTGAGGAGAAGGCCATGGAACATTCTGATAACATGCGTCATGGAGCTTTGTGATGACAAGGGCATGGAGCATTGTGATTATAGATGTCTTGGAGCATTGTGATGACAAGGGTCAGGGAGCCTTGTGATGACAAGGCCATGGAACATTGTGATGGCAGGGGTCATGGAGCATTGTTATGACAGTTGTAATGGAGCATTGTGATGAGTAGGGCATTGAGCATTGTTCTGAAATGTTTCATGGATTATTGTGATGAGAGTGGGCATGGAGCATTGTGATGAGAAGGGCACGGTACACTGTGATACATGGGTCATGGGGAATTGTAATGACAAGGGCATGGAGCATTGTGATGAGAAGGGCATCGAGAATTGTGATGACAAGTGTCATGGATCTTTGTGATGACAAGGGCATGGAGCAATGTGATGAGAGGGTTCATGGAGCATTCTGATGACAATGTCATGGAGCATTGGAATGCCAAGGGTCATGAAGCTTTTTGATGAAAAAGGTCATGGAGCATTTTGATGACAAGGGTGTGGTGCATTGTGTTGAGAAGGGCAGAGAGCATTTTGATGACATTGTCATGCAGCAATTTGATGAAAATTGTAATGGAACATTTTGATGACAGGGGTTATAGAACATTGTGATGCC